>NC_024797.2:34133785-34187713 GCF_000309985.2 Brassica rapa
CTTCCTAGTGATTCTCCATTACTTTATGTATCAAAATCAAGCTTCTTACATCGCGATTCATCCAGGTTTGATGAGAATGACAAGGAAGCTATCATATTCCTAAACGGAAACACTGGGATCACCTGATTTGAAAGTGGGATATCTTCTTCATCCTAACTCCTATGAGATTTATTCAACTCCTTGTGATTCTTATAACTTATGTATTAAAATCAGCTTCTTACCATCGCGATTCATTCTGGTTTGATTAGAATGACAAGGAAGCTGTCATATTCCCAAACAGGAAAACTGGGATCACCTGATTTGAAGGTGGGATAGCTTCTTCATCCTAACTCCTATGAGATTTATTCAACTTCCTAATGATTCTCCATTACTTTATGTATAAAAATAAAGCTTCTTACATCGCGATTCATCCTGGTTTGATTAGAATAACAAGGAAGCTGTCATATTCCCAAACAGGAAAACTGGGACACCTGATTTAAAAGTGGGATAGCTTCTTCATCCTAACTCCTATGAGGTTTATACAACTTTCTAGTTATTCTCCATTACTTTATGTATCAAAATCAAGCTTCTTACTTCACGATTCATCCTGGTTTGATTAGAATGACAAGGAAGCTGTCATATTCCCAAATAGGAAAACTAAGATCACCTGATTTGAAAGTGGGTTAGCTTCTTCATCCTAACTCCTATGAGATTTATTCAACTTCCTAATGGTTCTCCACTACATTATGTATACAATTAAGCTTCTTACATCACGATTCATCCTGGTTTGATTAGAATGAAAAAGAAGCTGTCATATTCCCAAACAGGAAAACTGTGATCACCTGATTTGAAAGTGGGATAGCTTCTTCATCCTAACTTCAATGAGATTTATTCAACTTTCTAGTGATTCTGCATTACTTTATGTATCAAAATCAAGCTTCTTACATCGCGATTCATCCTGGTTTGATTAGCATGACAAGGAAGCTGTCATAATCCCAAACATGAAAACTGAGATCACCTGATTTGAAAGTTGGATAGCTTCTTCATCCTAACTCCAATGAGATTTATTCAACTTCCTAGTGATTCTCCATTACTTTATGTATCAAAATCAAGCGTCTTACATCGTGATTCATCCTGGTTTGATTAAATGACAAGGACGCTGTCATATTCCCAAACAGGAAAACTGGGATCACGTGATTTGAAAGTGGGATACCTTCTTCATCCTAACTCTTATGAGATTTATTCAACTTCCTAGTTATTCTCCATTACTTTATATATCAAAATCAAGCTTCTTACATCGCGATTCATCCTGGTTTGATTAGAATGACAAGGAAGCTGTCATATTCCCAAACAGGAAAACTGGGATCACCTGATTTGAAACTGGGATAGCTTCTTCATCCTAACTCCTATGAGATTTATTCAACTTCCTAGTGATTCTCCATTACTTTATATATCAAAATCAAGCTTCTTCTATCGCGATTCATTCTAGTTTGATTAGAATGACAAGGAAGCTGTCATATTCCCAAACAGGAAAACTAGGATCACCTGATTTGAAGGTGGGATAGCTTCTTCATCCTAACTCCTATGAGATTTATTCAACTTCCTAATGGTTCTGTACTACTTTATGTATCCATTTCAGGCTTCTTACATCACGATTGATCCTGGTTTGTTTGAATGACAAAGAAGTTGTCATATTCCCAAACAGGAAAACTGGGATCACCTGATTTGAAAGTGGGATAGCTTCTTCATCCTAACTCCTATGTGATTTATTCAACTTCCTAGTGATTATCCATTGCTTTATGTATCAAAATCAAGTTTCTTACATCGCGATTCATCCTGGTTTGATTAGAATGACAAGGAAGCTGTCATATTCCCAAACAAGAAAACTGGGATCACCTGATTTGAAGGTGGGATAGCTTCTTCATCCTAATCCTATGAGATTTATTCAACTTCCTAATGATTCTCCATTACTTTATGTATAAAAATAAAGCTTCTTACGTCGCGATTCATCCTGGTTTGATTAGAATAACAAGGAAGCTGTCATATTCCCAAACAGGAAAACTTGGACACCTGATTTAAAAGTGGGATAGCTTCTTCATCCTAACTCCTATGTGATTTATTCAACTTTCTAGTTATTCTCCATTACTTTATGTATCAAAATCAAGCTTCTTACTTCTCGATTCATCCTGGTTTGATTAGAATGACAAGGAAGCTGTCATATTCCCAAATAGGAAAACTAGGATCACCTGGTTTGAAAGTGGGTTAGCTTCTTCATCCTAACTCCTATGAGATTTATTCAACTTCCTAATGGTTCTCCACTACATTATGTATACAATTAAGCTTCTTACATCACGATTCATCCTGGTTTGATTAGAATGACAAAGAAGCTGTCATATTCCCAAACAGGAAAACTGTGATTACCTGATTTGAAAGTGGGATAGCTTCTTCATCCTAACTCCAATGAGATTTATTCAACTTTCTAGTGATTTTGCATTACTTTATGTATCAAAATCAAGCTTCTTACATCGCGATTCATCCTGGTTTGATTAGAATGACAAGGAAGCTGTCATATTCCCAAACATGAAAACTGGGATCACCTGATTTGAAAGTGGGATATCTTCTTCATCCTATTTCCTATGAGATTTATTCAACTTCCTAGTGATTCTCCATTACTTTATATATCAAAATCAAGATTCTTACATCGCGATTCATCCTGGTTTGATTAGAATGACAAGGAAGCTGTCATATTCCCAAACAGGAAAACTGGGATCACCTGATTTGAAACTGGGATAGCTTCTTCATCCTAACTCCTATGAGATTTATTCAACTTCCTAGTGATTCTCCATTACTTTATATATCAAAATCAAGCTTCTTACGTCGCGATTCATCCTGGTTTGATTAGAATGACACGGAAGCTGTCATATTCCCAAACAGGAAAACTGGGATCACCTGATTTGAAAGTGGGATAGCTTCTTCATCCTAACTACTATGAGATTTATTCAACTTCCTAGTGATTCTCCATTACTTTATGTATCAAAATCAAGTTCTTACATCGCGATTCATCCTGGTTTGATTAGAATGATAAAGAAGCTGTCATATTCCCAAACAGGAAAACTGGGATCACCTGATTTGAAAGTGGGATAGCTTCTTCTTCCTAACTCCTATGAAATTTATTCAACTTCCTAGTGATTCTCCATTACTTTATGTATCAAAATCAAGCTTCTTACATTGTGATTCATCCTGGTTTGATTAGAATGACAAGGAAGCTGTCATATTCCCAAATAGGAAAACTGGGATCACCTGATTTGAAAGTGGGATAGCTTCTTCTTCCTAACTCCTATGAGATTTTTTCAATTTCCTAAAGGTTCTCCACAACTTTATGTATCAAAATCAAGCTTCTTACATCGTGATTCATCCTGGTTTGATTAGAATGACAAAGAAGCTGTCATATTCCCAAACAGGAAAACTGGGATCACCTGATTTGAAAGTGGGATAGCTTCTTCTTCCTAACTCGTATGAGATTTATTCAACTTCCTAGTGATTCTACATTACTTTATGTATCAAAATCAAACTTCTTACATCGCGATTCATCCTGGTTCGATTAGAATGACAAGGAAGCTGTCATATTCCCAAACAGGAAAACTAGGATCACCTGATTTGAAAGTGGGATAGCTTCTTCATCCTAACTCCTATGAGATTTATTCAACTTATTAGTGATTCTCCATTACTTTATATATCAAAATCAAGCTTCTTACATCGCGATTCATCCAGGTTTGATGAGAATGACAAGGAAGCTGTCATATTCCTAAACAGGAAAACTGGGATCACCTGATTTGAATGTGGGATATCTTCTTCATCCTAACTCCTATGAGATTTATTCAACTTCCTAATGATTCTCCATTACTTTATGTATTAAAATAAAGCTTCTTACGTCGCGATTCATCCTGGTTTGATTAGAATAACAAGGAAGCTGTCATATTCTCAAACAGGAAAACTTGGACACCTGATTTAAAAGTGGGATAGCTTCTTCATCCTAACTCCTATGAGATTTATTCAACTTTCTAGTTATTCTCCATTACTTTATGTATCAAAATCAAGCTTCTTACATCGCGATTCATCCTGGTTTGATTAGAATGACAAGGAAGCCGTCATATTCCCAAACAGGAAAACTGGGATCACCTGATTTGAAAGTGGGTTAGCTTCTTCATCCTAACTCCTATGAGATTTATTCAACTTCCTAATGGTTCTCCACTACATTATGTATACAATTCAAGCTTCTTACATCACGATACATCCTGGTTTGATTAGAATGACAAAGAAGCTGTCATATTCCCAAACAGGAAAACTGGGATCACCTGATTTGAAAGTGGGATAGCTTCTTCATCCTAACTCCAATGAGATTTATTCAAATTTCTAGTGATTTTGCATTACTTTATGTATCAAAATCAAGCTTCTTACATCGCGATTCATCCTGGTTTGATTAGAATGACAAGGAAGCTGTCATATTCCCAAACATGAAAACTGGGATCACCTGATTTGAAAGTGGGATAACTTCTTCATCCTAACTCCTTTGAGATTTATTCAACTTTCTAGTGATTCTCCATTAATTTATGTATCAAAATCAAGCTTCTTACATCGCGATTCATCCTGGTTTGATTAGAATGACAAGGAAGCTGTCATTTTCCCAAACATGATAACTGGGATCACCTGATTTGAAAGTGAGATAGCTTCTTCATCCTAACTCCTATGAGATTTATTCAATTTCTTAGTGATTCTCCATTACTTTATGTATCAAAATCAAGCTTCTTACATCGCGATTCATCCTGGTTTGATTAGAATGACAAGGAAGCTCTCATATTCCCAAACATGAAAACTGGGATCACCTGATTTGAAAGTTGGATAGCTTCTTCATCCTAAATCCAATGAGATTTATTCAACTTCCTAGTGATTCTCCATTACTTTATGTATCAAAATCAAGCTTCTTACATCGCGATTCATCCTGGTTTGATTAGAATGACAAGGAAGCTGTCATATTCCCAAACAGGAAAACTGGGATCACCTGATTTGAAAATGGGATAGCTTCTTCATCCTAACTCCTATGAGATTTATTCAACTTCCTAGTGATTCTCCATTATTTTATATATCAAAATCAAGCTTCTTACATCGCGATTTATCCTGGTTTGATTTGGATGACAAGGAACCTGTCATATTCCCAAACAGGAAAACTGGGATCACCTGATTTGAAAGTGGGATAGGTTCTTCATCATAACTTCTATGTGATTTATTCAACTTCCTAGTGATTATCCATTGCTTTATGTGTCAAAATCAAGCTTCTTACATCTCGATTCATGCTGGTTTGATTAGAATGACAAAGAAGTTGTCATATTCCCAAAAAGAAAAACTGGGATCACCTGATTTGAAAGTGGGATAGCTTCCTCATCCAAACTCCTATGAGATTTACTCAACTTCCTAGTGATTCTCCATTACTTTATGTATCAAAATAAAGCTTCGTACATCGCGATTCATCCTGGTTTGATTAGAATGACAAGGAAGCTTTCATATACCCAAACATGAAAACTGGGATCACCAGATTTGAAAGTGGGATACTTTCTTCATCCTAACTCCTTTGAGATTTATTCAACTTTCTAGTGATTCTCCATTAATTTATGTATCAAAATCAAGCTTCTTACATCGAGATTCATCCTAGTTTGATTAGAATGACAAGGAAGCTGTCATTTTCCCAAACATGATAACTCGGATCACCTGATTTGAAAGTGGGATAGCTTCTTCATCTTAACTCCTATAAGATTTATTCAATTTCTTAGTGATTCTCCATTACTTTGTGTATCAAAACCAAGCTTCTTACATCGCAATTCATCCTGGTTTAATTAGAATGACAAGGAAGCTGTCATATTCCCAAACAGGAAAACTGGGATCACCTGATTTGAAAGTGGGATAGCTTCTTCATCCTAACTCCTATGTGATTTATTCAACTTCCTAGTGATTATCCATTGCTTTATGTATCAAAATCAAGCTTCTTACATCTCGATTCATGCTGGTTTGATTAGAATGATAAAGAAGCTGTCATATTCCCAAAAAGGAAAACTGGGATCACCTGATTTGAAAGTGGGATAGCTTCTTCATCCTAACTCCTATGAGATTTATTCAACTTCCTAGTGATTCTTCATAATTTTATGTATCAAAATAAAGCTTCTTACATCGCGATTCATCCTGGTTTGATTAGAATGACAAGGAAGCTTTCATATTCCCAAACATGTAAACTGGGATCACCTGATTTGAAAGTGGGATAACTTCTTCATCCTAACTCCTTTGAGATTTATTCAACTTTCTAGTGATTCTCCATTAATTTATGTATCAAAATCAAGCTTCTTACATCGCGATTCATCCTGGTTTGATTAGAATGACAAGGAAGCTGTCATTTTCCCAAACATGATAACTGGGATCACCTGATTTGAAAGTGGGATAGCTTCTTCATCCTAACTCCTATGAGATTTATTCAACTTCTTAGTGATTCTCCATTACTTTATGTATCAAAATCAAGCTTCTTACATCGCGATTCATCTTGGTTTGATTAGAATGACAAGGAAGCTGTCATATTCCCGAACATGAAAACTGGGATCACCTGATTTGAAAGTTGGATAGCTTCTTAATCCTAACTCCAATGAGATTTATTCAACTTCCTAGTGATTCTCCATTACTTTATGTATCAAAATCAAGCTTCTTACATCGCGATTCATCCTGGTTTGATTAGAATGACAAGGAAGCGGTCATATTCACAAACAGGAAAACTGGGATCACCTGATTTGAAACTGGGATAGCTTCTTCATCCTAACTCCTATGAGATTTATTCAACTTCATAGTGATTCTCCATTACTTTATATATCAAAATCAAGCTTCTTACGTCGCGATTCGTCCTGGTTTGAATAGAATGACACGGAAGCTGTCATATTCCCAAACAGGAAAACTGGGATCACCTGATTTGAAAGTGGGATAGCTTCTTCATCCTAACTACTATGAGACTTATTCAACTTCCTAGTAATTCTCCATTACTTTATGTATCAAAATCAAGTTCTTACATCGCGATTTATCCTGGTCACTACGTAGCGACCGAGCATGCACACGTAGCGACCGAGCACGCACACTGCTCGGTCGCTACGTAGCGACCGAGCACACACACTGCTCGGTCGCTACGTAGCGACCGAGCACGCACACGCTGCTCGGTCGCTACGTAGCGACCTGTAAGGCCTCAGAAAGGTCCTTTTTTGGGTTCTCTTTTGAATCCTCGTCGAAACGCTTTTCGTTTCGTCTCAATCGGAGTTTCCGTTGAGATTTTATGACGAAAACAAGTAGGACTCTTCTCGGCTTGCTTCCACTCGCTACGTAGTGACTTGTCAGACTGTCAGTCGCTGCGTAGCGACCTGTAAGGCCTCAGAAAGGTCCTCCTTTGGGTTGTATTTTGAATCTTCATCGAAACACTTTTCGTTTCGTCTCAATCGGAGTTTCCGTTGAGATTTTAAGACGAAAACAAGTAGGACGCTTCTCGGCTTGCTTCCACTCGCTACGTAGCGACCTGTCAGACTGTCAGTCGCTACGTAGCGACCTGTAAGGCCTCAGAAAGGTCCTCCTTTAGGTTGTCTTTTGAATCCTCGTCGAAACGCTTTTCGTTTCGTCTCAATCGGAGTTTTCGTTGAGATTTTACGACGAAAACAAGTAGGACTCTTCTCGGCTTGCTTCCACTCGCTACATAGCGACCTGTCAGACTGTCAGTCGCTCCGTAGCGACCTGTAAGGCCTCAAAAAGCGCCTCCTTTGTGTTATCCTTCGAATCCCGATCAAAACGCTTTTCGTTTCGTCTCAATCGGAGTTTCCATCGAGATTTTACGACAAAAACAAATAAGACTCGTCTAAACTCATTCGCTTGCTCCTACTCGCCCTTACCTCCAACTTTGTATTTTCCTTCAAATCTCGATCGAAACGTCTCTTGTTTCTATCGGAGTTTCCATTGAAACTTTACGATAAAAAAAAAATCGCAAAGACTTGTTTTCTCGCATGGATTCAGATTAATCGTATAAAACGGCAACGGTTAACTCAACATCTTAGCCACCTTAACTATACGATTACGTTGAACCTTTTTACAAAAATCGACGTCTTATCTAGGGAACGTAAAACCTAGGCGGATAGTCTAGCGAACTAAGTTTTAAGCGATTTTTCCTGTCTCGATATATTGTTCCATAGTTGTTCATCAAGATCTTGCAAACCGATCTAAACTCTCCGAAAGTCGAGAAACGATCGCCACGAATATCAAACTCGCTTCCTAAAGAGAGAAAAAGTTAGAGACATGAACGTCGTCTTAAAACCGATTCGATTCTGGCAATTTTCTCGGAACCGACATATCCCAAGTCGTCAACGTGGAAACAACCAAATCACAGTCCAAGCGTCGTCTATAAATCGTCCCGAATTATCGATCATTCCAAACATCAGAAGGGGGGAGTAGGTACGTATACTATACTCGTATACTCCCAAACTTCAAAAACTTCTGCAAATCGTCAAGAATAGGCAAACGACAATCTTAATATTCGTCTAAACGCTAGTAACATATCCAGACGATCATGAACATAATCTCAAAAACAATACATCATTTCTTGTCGCAATCATGCGTATAGAAAACTTGTACCAATTTCAAACTGAAACTCGACGATTAGCCAAACATTTGCGACGAAGAAAACTCGAGAATAGATGTAGCATCGTGCACATTAAAAGGAGCACTTTCCTCCCGATGGTTAGCTAGATCCACCTCTGGTTGACCAGTTCGTTCAAGAAACGAATGCGTCATGAGAATCCTCTCGAAAAACCTATGAAAAACGTTCTGCGACTAGATCGTATTGAAATAAACTTCGGTAACACTCCATGAGTAACTCCAAGCAACTTTCACCTAAGATCAAAATCACGGCGGGAACGTTTCTCGTAAAACCCGCAGAAACAATGCTACTTTGACATATGTATACATATCACTGATTTACGACCTTCGTAGAATCGGTTATATGATATGACAAATTATCGTATAGCCCATAGTCGGAAATCATATGATAAATTCTTTGTAACGAAACTAAGTCCTAACAACCAAACGGTTAACGGAAAATCTAAACTTTTCGAAAATTGACCAAGTTCAATACGCTCTACAATTCACTTTAAGCCCGCAACGTTTTAACCATAATACGCGGCATGTAAAGAAAAATTCGTAACAAAGCTTCTAGAGCTATACGAAACATCCAAAAAAATGCACGAAATACATCTCGGAAGGCCAACTCTTCACAAAGCACCATGAAGGAAAACGCTTGTTCCCATGGACAAATTTACATGACACTTCAGTCATAATTCCTCGATCGCAAATAAAACTATAAGCATCCGAGCAGGAACAACAATTTTTGGCTGCGAACATTCATAGTCAAACCAGAACGTTTCTCAAACACAGAGCTAATTCTAAACCCTCGCAACATTGCGAAATATCTTCAAAGCCCGCGAACGTTTCAAATACGAAACGTGGCATACGAAAGAATAACAAATCTTCAGCATCGCGAGACGTCGCGGACGCCTGAAGATTAGTTCTTCGACGAAATTTCCTTCCTCGATAAAAACACCTTCATGGAAGACCAGACAGTCATACGCACTAACATCTTCTCAAAAAATATTCTTCGCGAAGACTCGAAACAGTATTTTTTACCATTAAGTTTGTTGCTGATCAAAACAAACTCTCAACGTCCTAAACAGACATAGCCATCTCACGAAGATGATTCTCTTACATCCGACACAAGGATAATAGCGCTATAACAGAAATCCGAAATTTTGGTCTAGCACTTCCGGTCTCCGGAGAGATGCTCGATTCGTATCAAACAAGTCGTATAAGCCGAGAACGTATCGCGGACTTTAAATCGATACGAATCAGGAAGAAATCGCAACAGGAAAAACGATAGCCGGCCAGTCACCGCACAATCCTTAAACCGAAAGTAAACCTAGGTCTTGCCCTAAACCCAGCGCACTGGTCTCTAACATATCTAGGCATAGTATCAAACACCCTGATACGAGATCCCAAAATTTGTCTCTTTGCCAATATTCGAACGTCTTCAGAAAATCCCGCAAGTTTACACACTGCAGAAAACTCTCGAAACAGATTATGGATATGGCAATTCACACAGAGTTAGATTACGAGACAACAACTCGTAGTCTTCCCTCTACACCCATACAAAATGCCATCGGCAGCAACACGCCTTATAACCGCTACATAAAAACTAGACCATAAAGGTCCTACTGGAAAACTAGTCATAAGAACCTTAACTCCAAGACGACCTACGAAAGGCTTGATCCCTTCAACAAGGGTACGTAGGCAGCCGTCATAAGGCGCAGCCCCAATCTTATCGCGTTTTCTACTTTTAGGAGAGCGAGAAGATCACTTACCACAGACCTTTTCAACCATTAATTCCGCCTAACTCACCGAAGAGGGAGATAGCATTTGAAGGTTTGACGAGGTGAGTTAGGCGGAATTAGGCGGAATTAATGGTTGAAAAGGTCAGTGGTAAATGGTCTTCTCGCTCTTCTAAAAGTAGAACGCGATAAGATTGGGGCTGCGCCTTATGACGGCTGCCTACGTACCCTTGTTGAAGGGATCAAGTCTTTCGTAGTTCGTCTTGGAGTTTAAGGTTCTTATGACTAGTTTTCGAGTAGGACCTTTATGGTCTAGTTTTTATGTAGCGGTTATAAGGTGTGTTGCTGCCGATGGCATTTTGTATGGGTGTAGAGGGAAGACTACGAGTTGTCGTCTCGTAATCTAACTCTGTGTGTATTGCCATATCCATAATCTGTTTCGAGAGTTTTCCGCAGTGTGTAAACTTGCGGGATTTTTCTGAAGACGTTCGAATATTGGCAAAGAGACAAATTTTGGGATCTCGTATCAGGGTGTTTGATACTATGCCTAGAGATGTTAGAGACCAGTGCGCTGGGTTTAGGGCAAGACCTAGGTTTACTTTCGGTTTAAGGATTGTGCGGTGACTGGCCGGCTATCGTTTTTCCTGTTGCGATTTCTTCCTGATTCGTATCGATTTAAAGTCCGCGATAGGTTCTCGGCTTATACGACTTGTTTGATACGAATCGAGCATCTCTCCGGAAACCGGAAGTGCTAGACCAAAATTTCGGATTTCTTTTATAGCGCTATTATCCTTGTGTCGGATGTAAGAGAGTCATCTTCTACGAGATGGCTAAGTCTGTTTAGGACGTTTAAGAGTTTGTTGTGATCAGCAACAAACTTAATGGTATAAATTACTATTTTGAGTCTTCGCGAAGAATATGTTTTGAGAAGATGTTATTGCGTATGACTGTTTGGTCTTCCATGAAGGTGTTTTTATCGAGGAAGGAAATTTAGTCGAAGAACTAATCTTCAGGCGTCCGCGACGTCTCGCGATGCTGAAGATTTGTTATTCTTTCGTATGCCACGTTTCGTGCTTGAAATGTTCGCGGGCTTTGAAGATATTTCGCGATGTTGCGAGGGTTTAGTATTAGCCCTGTGTTTGAGAAACGTTCTGGTTTGACTATGAATGTTCGCAGCCAAAAATTGTTGTTCCTGCTCGGATGCTAATAGCTTTATTTGCGATCGAGGAATTATGACTGAGGTGTCGTGTAAATTTGTCCATGGGAACAAGCGTTTTCCTTCATAGTGCTTTGTGAAGTGTTGGCCTTCCGAGATGTATTTCGTGCATTTTTTAGGATGTTTCGTATAGCTCTAGAAGCTTTGTTACGAATTTTTCCTTACATGCCGCGTATTATGGTTAAAACGTTGCGGGCTTAAAGTGAATTGTGGAGCGTATTGAACTTGGTCAATTTTCGAAAAGTTTAGATTTTCCGTTAACCGTTTGGTTGTTAGGACTTAGTTTCGTTACGAAGAATTTATCATATGATTTCCGACTGTGGGCTACATGATAACTTATCATATCATATAACCGATTTTACGAAGGTTGTAAATCAGTGATATGTAAACATATGTCAAAGTAGCATTGTTTCTGCGGGTTCTACGAGAAACGTTCCCGCTGTGATTTTGATCTTAGATGAAAGTTGCTTGGAGTTACCCATGGAGTATTACCGAAGTTTATTTCAATACGATCTAGTCGCGGAACGCTTTTCATAGGTTTTTCGAGAGGATTCTCATGACACATTTGTTTCTTGAACGAATTGGTCAACCAGAAGTGGTTCTAGCTAACCATCAGAAGGAAAATGCTCCTTTTAATGTGCACGATGCTACATATATTCTCGAGTTTTCTTCGTCGCAAATGTTTTCGATGCTTTTCCGTGACTTACTTGGTACAACGGAAACTGAAAGAAACGCTTTGGTGATTGAAGATTTCTCATAGAAATTTTTAAAACGAAACTGGCTTTCTGAAGCCGGAAAAGGCTTCAATACTTTGGCTAATCGTCGAGTTTCAGTTTGATCTTGGTACAACTTTTCTGTACGCATGATTGCGACAAGAAATGATGTATAGTTTTTGAGATTATGTTCATGATCGTCTGGATATGTTGCTAGCGTTTAGACGAATATTAAGACTGTCGTTTGCCTATTCTTGACGATTTGCAGAAGTTTTTTGAAGTTTGGGAGTATACGAGTATAGTATACGTACCTACTCCCCTTTTTTTTTACGAAAGAAAAACGGTTGAACCGATACTTTGAAGGGTTGTATACGTTTCCTCTCCTGATGTTTGGAATGATCGATAATTCGGGACGATTTATAGACGACGCTTGGACTGTGATTTGGTTGTTTCCACGTTGACGACTTGGGATATGTCGGTTCCGAGAAAATTGCCAGAAACGAATCGGTTTTAAGACGACGTTCATGTCTCTAACTTTTTCTCTCTTTAGGAAGCGAGCTTGATATGCGTGGCGATCGTTTCTCGACTTTCGGAGGGTTTAGATCGGTTTGCAAGATCTGGATGAACAATTATGGAACAATATATCGAGACAGGAAAAATCGCTTAAAACTTAGTTCGCTAGACTATCCGCCTAGGTATTACGTTCCTTAAAGTTCTATGGCAGCCTCAAAGTAATTTCCTACGAAAATTCCAAGTCTGATTTCAAAAATTTCAAGTCGGAAATACCTTAGTTCTCTCGAAGATGCAGTTTAGTCCCTTCTCAGTTTTGCGTGCTTATTTCCGTTTCCTATTCTCGTGTATGTTCGCCATTTCCGATATTGGTGTTTATCCTTTGAAACTTGACATTTATCTTCCGAACGTGACTGTTATCTTCTCCTTAGATAAGACGTCGATTTTTGTAAAAAGGTTCAACGTAATCATATAGTTAAGGCGGCTAAGGTGTTAAGTTAATCATTGCCGTTTTATACGATTAATCTGAATCCATGCGAGAAAATAGGTCTTTGCGGTTTTTTTTATATCGTGAAGTCTCAATGGTAACTTCAATCGAGGCGAAACAAGAGACGTTTCGATCGAGATTCGAAAGTGAACGCAAAAATGGAGGTAGGGTGAGCAGAAACAAGCCAAGGAGTTTAAGATGAGGTTTACTTGTCTTTGTCGTAAAATCTCAACGGAAACTCCGATTGAGACGAAACGAAAAGCGTTTCGATGAGAATTCAAAGGAGAACGCAAAGGAGGACCCCTTTGAGGCCTGACAGGTCGATATAGCGAGTGAGGATGTCATCTTGGTCGCTATAGCGAGTGGAAGGGAGCCGAGACGAGTCCCATTTGTTTTTGTCGTAAAATCTCAACGGAAACTTCGATTGAGACGAAACGAAAAGCGTTTTGAAGAGGATTCAAATGAGAACGCAAAGGAGGAACCCTTTGAGGACTTACAGGTCGCTACGTAGCGACTGACAGTCTGACAGGTCGCTACGTAGCGAATGGAAGCAAGCCGAGAAGCGTCCTACTTGTTTTCGTCGTAAAATCTCAACGGAAACTCCGATTGAGACGAAACGAAAAGCGTTTCGATGAGGATTCAAAAGATAACCCAAAGGAGGACCTTTCTGAGGCCTTACAGGTCCCTACGTAGCGACTGACAGTCTGACAGGTCGCTACGTAGCGAGTGGAAGCAAGCCGAGAAGCGTCCTACTTGTTTCGTCGTAAAATCTCAACGGAAACTCCGATTGAGACGAAACGAAAAGCGTTTCGACGAGGATTCAAAAGAGAACCCAAAGGAGGACCTTTCTGAGGCCTTACAGGTCGCTACGTAGCGACTGACAGTCTGACAGGTCGCTACGTAGCGAGTGGAAGCAAGCCGAGAAGAGTCCTACTTGTTTTCGTCGTAAAATCTCAACGGAAACTCCGATTGAGACGAAACGAAAAGTGTTTCGACGAGGATTCAAAAGAGAACCCAAAGGAGGACCTTTCTGAGGCCTTACAGGTCGCTATGTAGCGAGTGGAGAGTTGGCTTGAGCTCGGTCACTATGTAGCGACCGAGAAGTGTGTGTGCTCGGTCGCTACGTAGCGACCGAGCAGCGTGTGCGTGCGTTTTGTTGTGTTTCCTTTTTCCGCGATTAACGTAGGGGTTTTTCAGCGGTTTTTTTGGGAGAACAAGTTTTATCCTTCCGAAATATTTTCGGAAAACGTGTTTTGGTAAAACCCTTACGCATCAAGATTTCTTTACGGGGTTTTGATAAGATTTATCGTTTCCCTGCTTGTTTACAGGGAGAAATCGCGAGCTTGTTTTAGTGCTCTTCCTGTGGCGGAAGGTCGCGACTAAGTTTTCGATTTTGTTGAAAACTACGGCGTTTGCGTAACCGTTGGCCATAGGAGCAGTCAGTGCTGCGAGTTTGTCTTTCATATATCCAAACATCGTTTCGATCAAGCGTTTTGTGGCCATGAGTAAGAGTAATCCGTAACCCCCCCCCCTCCTTCTAGCGCCAAACTGTGGAAACCGAAATTCGCACTGTCGATTTCCGTTTAAATAAGGAAACTAGGAAAACCCTAATTTCCTAGAGGTCCCGGATCTCTGCGAGAGCCAACGACAAGTGATCGAATATATGCAGAAATCATGAAAAGATAACAAACGAGTTTAGAGAAAACAGTAGATCTTATTTCGAGTCCGCGTAAGAGCGTTGCGATCATTACAAGGGATCATAAAAGCTTTGGCCGCAAAGGCTGTCAGCGAGTTACTTAGTTCTAGCGGCCTAAAAGCTCAAACCTAATTGAGTCGCAGTTCGATAACAAAAGACGAAAAAGATATATAAAAGGTTTTTGATTGATTTCGGACTGAACCTTGTTAAAGGCTGCCTACGTACCCCTTTCGAGGATCAAGCCGAACGTAGTTCAATTGATAGAGCTGGACAAGAGATCGAACTGCCTGGGCGAGTTCGTCTAGTAATTGAGTGCCAGTCATAGAAACCGAACTTGTCGAGAATAAAGCCTAAAGTTTCTAAGTGCAAAGAATTCCGAGTCTAAAAAGTTCTCTCTCCCTTCTTGCTCCTTGCCTAGGACTCCTTATATACTAGCTCCAAGGTCGGTTTACACTTTTACTCATCTGCCCTTAAGCCGTCATAGCATAAAAATGGAGATATTCCATGTTTCCCGATCTTCACAATTATCTTCAAAACTTCCGTATTTATCCGCGGAAACTTAACATTTATCCTTCCTTGTGGGCCAAGCGTAAACCATGCTGTGGTTTACGGGCTTTTGGTTTGGAAAATCATAGGATGGGCCTCGAGTCGTGTTTTAGGTCCCTTTAGGCCGTCTTCCGACTCGACACGTTTATTACGAGTTTTCCGTGGTTTCTAATCCGCTAAGTTTGATCGATGAATTAGAATGGCGGGAAACATGGACTGAGCTTTCTACGGTCTTCGGGAGATGGCGTTCGAAGGTTTGACGAGAATGCAAGAACTGGTGTCGTATCGATGTTCGGAAAGGTTCAATCGCTACACAACGACCGAATTTTGGCTCGAGCCCGGTCGCTTCGTAGTGACCGAGCGGGACGAGCGCTCGGTCGCTACGCAGCGACCGAGCTTTGGCTTGGGCTCGGTCGCTACGTAGCGACCGAGCGGGAAGAGCGCTCGGTCGCTACGTAGCGACCGAGCTTGGCCGAGCTCGGTCGCTACGTTGCCACCGAGAGGGACGAGCGCTCGTTCGGTACATAGTGACCGAGCGGGACGATCACTCGGTCGCTACGTAGCGACCGAGCTTTGGCTCGAGCTCGGTCGCTACGTTGCGACCGAGAGGGACGAGCGCTCGTTCGCTACGTAGCGACCGAGCGGGACGATCGCTCGGTCGCTACGTAGCGACCGAGCTCGAGCGTAGCGACCGAGCGGGATGGACGCTCGCTCGCTACGTAGCGACCGAGTGGGACGGACGCTTGCTCGCTACGTAGCGACCGGGCTGTGTGCATGCTTGGTCGCCGCGTATCGATCAGCTTGGCTTGTCCGTGGTCCGATTGTCGTACTCGAGCTTGTCCGTGGCCGAATTGGATACATGTCTGTTTCCTTCGGACAATCGATATTTAGTGGTTCGATTGAGATTTGATCAAGATTTTACCGCTAGGCTCTTTGTAAAGATATCTTTACGAAGATTACTTTTTCGTAAAAATGTTAATGTTGATTTTTACGGACTTTTAGACATTGATTCCGTCGTGACCGATTTTGACCCCAACAACTATGAGATTTATTTAACTTCCTAGTGATTCTCCATTACTTTATGTATCAAAATAAAGCTTCTTACATCGTGATTCATCCTGGTTTGATTAGCATGACAAGGAAGCTGTCATATTCCCAAACAGGAAAACTGGGAGCACCGGATTTGAAAGTGGGATACCTTCTTCATCCTAACTCCTATGAGATTTATTCAACTTCCTAGTGATTCTCCATTACTTTATATATCAAAATCAAGCTTCTTACATCGCGATTCATCCTGGTTTGATTAGAATGACAAGGAAGCTGTCATATTCCCAAACAGGGAAACTGGGATCACCTGATTTGAAACTGGGATAGCTTCTTTATCCTAACTCCTATGAGATTTATTCAACTTCCTAGTGATTCTCCATTACTTTATATATCAAAATCAAGCTTTTTACGTCGCGATTCATCCTGGTTTGATTAGAATGACACGGAAGCTGTCATATTCCCAAACAGGAAAACTGGGATCACCTGATTTGAAAGTGGGATAGCTTCTTCATCCTAACTACTATGAGATTTATTCCACTTCCTAGTGATTCTCCATTACTTTATGTATCAAAATCAAGCTTTTTACGTCGCGATTCATCCTGGTTTTATTAGAATGACAAGGAAGCTGTCATATTCCCAAACATGAAAACTGGGATCACCTGATTTGAAAGTGGGATAGCTTCTTCATCCTAACTACTATGAGATTTATTCAACTTCCTAGTGATTCTCCATTACTTTATGTATCAAAATCAAGTTCTTACATCGCGATTCATCCTGGTTTGATCAGAATGACAAAGAAGCTGTCATATTCCCAAACAGGAAAACTGGGATCACCTGATTTGAACGTGGGATAGCTTCTTCATCCTAACTCTTATGAGATTTATTCAACTTCTTAGTGATTCTCCATTACTTTATGTATCAAAATCAAGCTTCTTACATCGCGATTCATCCAGGTTTGATGAGAATGACAAGGAAGCTGTCATATTCCTAAATAGGAAAACTGGGATCACCTGATTTGAACGTGGGATAGCTTCTTCATCCTAACTCCAATGAGATTTATTCAACTTTCTAGTGATTCTACATTACTTTATGTATCAAAATCAAACTTCTTACATCGCGATTCATCCTGGTTTGATCAGAATGACAAAGAAGCTGTCATATTCCCAAACAGGAAAACTGGGATCACCTGATTTGAACGTGGGATAGCTTCTTCATCCTAACTCTTATGAGATTTATTCAACTTCTTAGTGATTCTCCATTACTTTATGTATCAAAATCAAGCTTCTTACATCGCGATTCATCCAGGTTTGATGAGAATGACAAGGAAGCTGTCATATTCCTAAATAGGAAAACTGGGATCACCTGATTTGAAAGTGGGATATCTTCTTCATCCTAACTCCTATGAGATTTATTCAACTTCCTTGTGATTCATCATTACTTTATGTATTAAAATCAAGCTTCTTACATCGCGATTCATTCTGGTTTGATTAGAATGACAAGGAAGCTGTCATATTCCCAAACAGGAAAACTGGGATCACCTGATTTGAACGTGGGATAGCTTCTTCATCCTAACTCCAATGAGATTTATTCAACTTTCTAGTGATTCTCCATTAATTTATGTATCAAAATCAAGCTTCTTACATCGTGATTCATCCTGGTTTGATTAGAATTACTGGGATCACTTGATTTGAAAGTGGGATAGCTTCTTCATCCTAACTCCTATGAGATTTATTGAACTTCCTAGTGATTCTCCATTACTTTATATATCAAAATCAAGCTTCTTACATCGCGATTCATCCTGGTTTGATTAGAATGATAAGGAAGCTGTCATATTCCCAAACAGGAAAACTGGGATCACCTGATTTGAAAGTGGGATAGCTTCTTCATCCTAACTCCTATGAGATTTATTCAACTTCCTAAAGGTTCTCCACAACTTTATGTATCAAAATCAAGCTTCTTACATCGTGATTCATCCTGGTTTGATTAGAATGACAAAGAAGCTGTCATATTCCCAAACAGGAAAACTGGGATCACCTGATTTGAAAGTGGGGTAGCTTCTTCATCCTAACTCCTATGAGATTTATTAAATTTCTTACTGATTCTCCATTACTTTATGTATCAAAATCAAGCTTCTTACATCGCGATTCATCCTGGTTCTATTAGAATGACAAAGAAGCCGTCATATTCCCAAACAGGAAAATTGGGATCACCTGATTTGAAAGTGGGACAGCTTCTTCATCCTAACTCCTATGAGATTTAGTCAACTTCCTAGTCATTCTCCATTGCTTTATGTATCAAAATCAAGCTTCTTACATCGCGATTCGTTCTGGTTTATTAGAATAACAAGGAAGCTGTTATATTCCCAAATAGGAAAACTGGAATCACCTGATTTGAAAGTTGGATAGCTTCTTCATCCTAACTCCAATGAGATTTATTCAACTTTCTAGTGATTCTCCATTAATTTATGTATCAAAATCAAGCTTCTTACATCGCGATTCATCCTGGTTTGATTAGAATGACAAGGAAGCTGTCATTTTCCCAAACATGATAACTGGGATCACCTGATTTGAAAGTGGGATAGCTTCTTCATCCTAACTCCTATGAGATTTATTTAACTTCCTAGTGATTCTCCATTACTTTATATATCAAAAATCAAGCTTCTTACATCGCGATTCATCCTGGTTTGATTAGAATGATGAGGAAGCTGTCATATTCCCAAACAGGAAAACTGGGATCACCTGATTTGAAACTGGGTTAGCTTCTTCATCCTAACTCCTATGAGATTTATTGAACTTCCTAGTGATTCTCCATTACTTTATATATCAAAATCAAGCTTCTTACGTTGCGATTCATCCTGGTTTGATTAGAATGAAACGGAAGCTGTCATTTTCCCAAACATGATAACTGGGATCACCTGATTTGAAAGTGGGATAGCTTCTTCATCCTAACTCCTATGAGATTTATTTAACTTCCTAGTGATTCTCCATTACTTTATATATCAAAAATCAAGCTTCTTACATTGCGATTCATCCTGGTTTGATTAGAATGATGAGGAAGCTGTCATATTCCCAAACAGGAAAACTGGGATCACCTGATTTGAAACTGGGTTAGCTTCTTCATCCTAACTCCTGTGAGATTTATTGAACTTCCTAGTGATTCTCCACTACTTTATATATCAAAATCAAGCTTCTTACGTTGCGATTCATCCTGGTTTGATTAGAATGAAACGGAAGCTGTCATATTCCTAAACAGGAAAACTGGGATCACCTGATTTGAAAGTGGGATAGATTCTTCATCCTAACTCCTATGAGATTTATTCAACTTCCTAGTGATTCTCCATTACTTTATATATCAAAATCAAGCTTCTTACATAGCGATTCATCCTGGTTTGATTAGAATGACAAGGAAGCTTTCATATTCCCAAACAGGAAAATTTGGATCACCTGATTTGAAACTGGGATAGCTTCTTCATCCTAACTCCTATGAGATTTATTCAACTTCCTAGTGATTCTCCATTACTTTATGTATCAAAATAAAGCTTCTTACATCGCGGTTCATCCTGTTTTGATTAGAATGACAAGGAAGCTGTCATATTCCCAAACAGGAAAACTAGGATCACCTGATTTGAAAGTGGGATAGCTTCTTCATCCTAACTCCTATGAGATTTATTCAATTTCTTAGTGATTCTCCATTACTTTATTTTTTAAAATCAAGCTTCTTACATCGCGATTCATCCTGGTTTGATTAGAATGACAAGGAAGCTGTCATATTCCCAAACATGAAAACTGGGATCACATGATTTGAA
The DNA here is from genome assembly GCF_000309985.2 of Brassica rapa. NCBI lineage: Eukaryota > Viridiplantae > Streptophyta > Magnoliopsida > Brassicales > Brassicaceae > Brassica > Brassica rapa. Next base: position 34,154,224 of record NC_024797.2, read on the forward strand.
AGTTGGATAGCTTCTTCATCCTAACTCCAATGAGATTTATTCAACTTTCTAGTGATTCTCCATTAATTTATGTATCAAAATCAAGCTTCTTACATCGCGATTCATCCTGGTTTGATTACAATGACAAGGAAGCTGTCATATTCCCAAACAGGAAAACTGGGATCACTTGATTTGAAAGTGGGGTAGCTTCTTCATCCTAACTCCTATGAGATTTATTAAATTTCTTACTTATTCTCCATTACTTTATGTATCAAAATCAAGCTTCTTACATCGCGATTCATCCTGGTTTGATTAGAATGACAAGGAAGCTGTCATATTCCCAAACATGAAAACTGGAAACACCTGATTTGAAAGTTGGATAGCTTCTTCATCCTAACTCCAATGAGATTTATTCAACTTCCTAGTGATTCTCCATTACTTTATGTATCAAAATAAAGCTTCTTACATCGCGATTCATCCGGTTTTGATTAGAATGACAAGGAAGCTGTCATATTCCCAAACAGGAAAACTGGGATCACCTGATTTGAAAGTGGGATAGCTTCTTCATCCTAACTCCTATGAGATTTATTCAATTTCTTAGTGATTCTCCATTACTTTATGTATCAAAATCAAGCTTCTTACATCGCGATTCATCCTGGTTTGATTAGAATAACAAGGAAGCTATCATATTCCCAAACATGAAAACTAGGATCACCTGATTTGAAAGTTGGATAGCTTCTTCATCCTAACTCCAATGAGATTTATTCAACTTTCTAGTGATTCTCCATTAATTTATGTATCAAAATCAAGCTTCTTACATCGCGATTCATCCTGGTTTGATTAGAATGACAAGGAAGCTGTCATTTTCCCAAACATGATAATTGGGATCACCTGATTTGAAAGTGGGATAGCTTCTTCATCCTAACTCCTATGAGATTTATTCAATTTCTTAGTGATTCTCCATTACTTTATTTATCAAAATCAAGCTTCTTACATCGCGATTCATCCTGGTTTGATTAGAATGACAAGGAAGCTGTCATATTCCCAAACATGAAAACTGGGATCACATGATTTGAAAGTGGGATAGCTTCTTCATCCTAACTCCTATGAGATTTATTCAATTTCTTAGTGATTCTCCATTACTTTATTTATCAAAATCAAGCTTCTTACATCGCGATTCATCCTGGTTTGATTAGAATGACAAGGAAGCTGTCATATTCCCAAACATGAAAACTGGGATCACATGATTTGAAAGTTGGATAGCTTCTTCATCCTAACTCCAATGAGATTTATTCAACTTTCTAGTGATTCTCCATTAATTTATGTATCAAAATCAAGCTTCTTACATCGCGATTCATCCTGGTTTGATTATAATGACAAAGAAGCTGTCATATTCCCAAACAGGAAAACTGGGATCACCTGATTTGAAAGTGGGGTAGCTTCTTCATCCTAACTCCTATGAGATTTATTAAATTTCTTACTGATTCTCCATTACTTTATGTATCAAAATCAAGCTTCTTACATCGCGATTCATCCTGGTTTGATTAGAATGACAAGGAAGCTGTCATATTCCCAAACATGAAAACTGGAATCACCTGATTTGAAAGTTGGATAGCTTCTTCATCCTAACTCCAATGAGATTTATTCAACTTCCTAGTGATTCTCCATTACTTTATGTATCAAAATAAAGCTTCTTACATCGCGATTCATCCGGTTTTGATTAGAATGACAAGGAAGCTGTCATATTCCCAAACAGGAAAACTGGGATCACCTGATTTGAAAGTGGGATAGCTTCTTCATCCTAACTCCTATGAGATTTATTCAATTTCTCAGTGATTCTCCATTACTTTACGTATCAAAATCAAGCTTCTTACATCGCGATTCATCCTGGTTTGATTAGAATAACAAGGAAGCTATCATATTCCTAAACATGAAAACTAGGATCACCTGATTTGAAAGTTGGATAGCTTCTTCTTCCTAACTCCAATGAGATTTATTCAACTTTCTAGTGATTCTCCATTAATTTATGTATCAAAATCAAGCTTCTTACATCGCGATTCATCCTGGTTTGATTAGAATGACAAGGAAGCTGTCATTTTCCCAAACATGATAACTGGGATCACCTGATTTGAAAGTGGGATAGCTTCTTCATCCTAACTCCTATGAGATTTATTTAACTTCCTAGTGATTCTCCATTACTTTATATATCAAAAATCAAGCTTCTTACATCGCGATTCATCCTGGTTTGATTAGAATGATGAGGAAGCTGTCATATTCCCAAACTGGAAAACTGGGATCACCTGATTTGAAACTGGGTTAGCTTCTTCATCCTAACTCCTATGAGATTTATTGAACTTCCTAGTGATTCTCCATTACTTTATATATCAAAATCAAGCTTCTTACGTTGCGATTCATCCTGGTTTGATTAGAATGAAACGGAAGCTGTCATATTCCTAAACAGGAAAACTGGGATCACCTGATTTGAAAGTGGGATAGATTCTTCATCCTAACTCCTATGAGATTTATTCAACTTCCTAGTGATTCTCCATTACTTTATATATCAAAATCAAGCTTCTTACATAGCGATTCATCCTGGTTTGATTAGAATGACAAGGAAGCTTTCATATTCCCAAACAGGAAAATTGGGATCACCTGATTTGAAACTGGGAAAGCTTCTTCATCCTAACTCCTATGAGATTTATTTAACTTCCTAGTGATTCTCCATTACTTTATGTATCAAAATAAAGCTTCTTACATCGCGGTTCATCCTGTTTTGATTAGAATGACAAGGATGCTGTCATATTCCCAAACAGGAAAACTAGGATCACCTGATTTGAAAATGGGATAGCTTCTTCATCCTAACTCCTATGAGATTTATTCAATTTCTTAGTGATTCTCCATTACTTTATTTATCAAAATCAAACTTCTTACATCGCGATTCATCCTGGTTTGATTAGAATGACAAGGAAGCTGTCATATTCCCAAACATGAAAACTGGGATCACATGATTTGAAAGTTGGATAGCTTCTTCATCCTAACTCCAATGAGATTTATTCAACTTTCTAGTGATTCTCCATTAATTTATGTATCAAAATCAAGCTTCTTACATCGCGATTCATCCTGGTTTGATTACAATGACAAGGAAGCTGTCATATTCCCAAACAGGAAAACTGGGATCACCTGATTTGAAAGTGGGGTAGCTTCTTCATCCTAACTCCTATGAGATTTATTAAATTTCTTACTTATTCTCCATTACTTTATGTATCAAAATCAAGCTTCTTACATCGCGATTCATCCTGGTTTGATTAGAATGACAAGGAAGCTGTCATATTCCCAAACATGAAAACTGGAATCACCTGATTTGAAAGTTGGATAGCTTCTTCATCCTAACTCCAATGAGATTTATTCAACTTCCTAGTGATTCTCCATTACTTTATGTATCAAAATAAAGCTTCTTACATCGCGATTCATCCTGGTTTGATTAGAATGTCACGGAAGCTGTTATATTCCTAAACAGGAAAACTGGGATCACCTGATTTGAAAGCGGGATAGCTTCTTCATCCTAACTACTATTGTGGGAACCAAAATTCGCACTGTCGATTTCCGTTTAAATAAGGAAACTAGGAAAACCCTAATTTCCCAGAGGTCCCGGATCTCTGCGGGACCCAACGACAAGTGATCGAATATATGCGGAAGTCATGAAAAGATAACAAACGAGTTTAGAGAAAACAGTAGATCTTATTTCGAGTCCGCTTAAGAGCGTTGCGATCATTACAAGGGATCATAAAAGCTTTGGCCGCAAAGGCTGTCAGCGAGTTACTTAGTTCTAGCGGCCTAAAAGCTCAAACCTAATTGAGTCGCAGCTCGATAACAAAAGACGAAAAAGATATATAAAAGGTTTTTGATTGATTTCGGACTGAACCTTGTTAAAGGCTGCCTACGTACCCCTTTCGAGGATCAAGCCGAACGTAGTTCAATTGATAGAGCTGGACAAGAGATCGAACTGCCTGGGCGAGTTCGTCTAGTAATTGAGTGCCAGTCATAGAAACCGAACTTGTCAAGAATAAAGCCTAAAGTTTCTAAGTGCAAAGAATTCCGAGTCTAAAAAGTTCTCTCTCCCTTCTTGCTCCTTGCCTAGGACTCCTTATATACTAGCTCCAAGGTCGGTATACGCTTTTACTCTTCTGCCCTTAAGCCGTCATAGCATAAAAATGGAGATATTCCATTTTTCCCGATCTTCACAATTACCTACAAAACTTCCGTATTTATCCGCGGAAACTTGACATTTATCCTTCCTTGTGGGCCAAGCGTAAACCATGCTGTGGTTTACAGGCTTTTGGTTAGGAAAATCATAGGATGGGCCTCGAGTCGTGTTTTAGGTCCCTTTGGGCCGTCTTCCGACTCGACACGTTTACTACGAGTTTTCCGTGGTTTCTAATCCGCTAAGTTTGATCGATGAATTAGAATGGCGGGAAACATGGACTGAGCTTGCTACGGTCTTCGGGAGATGGCGTTCGAAGGTTTGACGAGAATGCAAGAACTGGTGTCGTATCGATGTTCGGAAAGGTTTAATCGCTACACAGCGACCGAATTTTGGCTCGAGCCCGGTCGCTTCGTAGCGACCGAGCGGGACGAGCGCTCGGTCGCTACGTAGCGACTGAGCTTTGGCTTGGGCTCGGTCGCTACGTAGCGACCGAGCGGGACGAGCGCTCGGTCGCTATGTAGCGATCGAGCTTGGCCGAGCTCGATCGCTATGTAGCGACCGAGCGGGACTGTAACACCCCCGAACCGTTCTAGGCATAGGTCAAACCACCGGCCAACAATCAAACAAGAACATGACCGACGGCCCGACCGTCTACCAAGGCTCAGGAGCGCTACAAGACGGGTTAACGGGCAATCCAGCCAAAGTTACAAAAAGTGCAATTTGTAACTAGGCCAGGCCGCCCACTAACACGTCCCGTCAGACCAAAGCCTAAGGCTTCTCAACCCGTACTCCAATCTGACGTTGTGTTAGCTCGGACAAGCTAATATCAGAACAACAAGGCAGTTTCACAAAACATTCGCTTTATTTATCTTATATAATATCTGGTTTACAATACACAAAATATTATACAAGTGGTGGCATGCCAAGAAAGCGAAAGTACATACTTATAGTCTGAAAGCGTCTTAAGCAAAAAGATGCAAATCTACACCAGCCAGCCTAGCCTCCCGCGCTTTCTACGAGCTCACTACTGGTCACCTGAAAACAACAACGAGTGAGGAGTGAGTAATCTAGCATTACTCAGCGAGTTACAATCCCCCACTAACAAATACAACCCCTCGCTATCCCACCCCAAACAATCTAAAGCGAGAGGTTCACCTAACAACACAATTTAATAACAATAAGCAATATTCAAAATACGCAGCGGTAAACCATAGCAAGATAACTAGCATTACGCTAATTACTAGCTTATCACCAAACTCAAACTCGATTTAAACCAGGGTTTAACAACCCAAAACACGATATAATATATATAACAAACTCGGGCCCTGGTGACGTTAGGTTCCTCCTTCACTATCGGCAATATCCTATCTTCCTACCACAAAGGCCAGAAGAAGGAACTTTCAACCGACCGCGGCCCACTGTCCTTCGGGTCACCGCGCGACAGCTGTCATATTCCCAAACATGAAAACTGGAATCACCTGATTTGAAAGTTGGATAGCTTCTTCATCCTAACTCCAATGAGATTTATTCAACTTCCTAGTGATTCTCCATTACTTTACGTATCAAAATAAAGCTTCTTACATCGCGATTCATCCTGGTTTGATTAGAATGTCACGGAAGCTGTTATATTCCTAAACAGGAAAACTGGGATCACCTGATTTGAAAGCGGGATAGCTTCTTCATCCTAACTACTATTGTGGGAATCAAAATTCGCACTGTCGATTTCCGTTTAAATAAGGAAACTAGGAAAACCCTAATTTCCCAGAGGTCCCGGATCTCTGCGGGACCCAACGACAAGTGATCGAATATATGCGGAAGTCATGAAAAGATAACAAACGAGTTTAGAGAAAACAGTAGATCTTATTTCGAGTCCGCTTAAGAGCGTTGCGATCATTACAAGGGATCATAAAAGCTTTGGCCGCAAAGGCTGTCAGCGAGTTACTTAGTTCTAGCGGCCTAAAAGCTCAAACCTAATTGAGTCGCAGCTCGATAACAAAAGACGAAAAAGATATATAAAAGGTTTTTGATTGATTTCGGACTGAACCTTGTTAAAGGCTGCCTACGTACCCCTTTCGAGGATCAAGCCGAACGTAGTTCAATTGATAGAGCTGGACAAGAGATCGAACTGCCTGGGCGAGTTCGTCTAGTAATTGAGTGCCAGTCATAGAAACCGAACTTGTCAAGAATAAAGCCTAAAGTTTCTAAGTGCAAAGAATTCCGAGTCTAAAAAGTTCTCTCTCCCTTCTTGCTCCTTGCCTAGGACTCCTTATATACTAGCTCCAAGGTCGGTATACGCTTTTACTCTTCTGCCCTTAAGCCGTCATAGCATAAAAATGGAGATATTCCATTTTTCCCGATCTTCACAATTACCTACAATACTTCCGTATTTATCCGCGGAAACTTGACATTTATCCTTCCTTGTGGGCCAAGCGTAAACCATGCTGTGGTTTACAGGCTTTTGGTTAGGAAAATCATAGGATGGGCCTCGAGTCGTGTTTTAGGTCCCTTTGGGCCGTCTTCCGACTCGACACGTTTACTACGAGTTTTCCGTGGTTTCTAATCCGCTAAGTTTGATCGATGAATTAGAATGGCGGGAAACATGGACTGAGCTTGCTACGGTCTTCGGGAGATGGCGTTCGAAGGTTTGACGAGAATGCAAGAACTGGTGTCGTATCGATGTTCGGAAAGGTTTAATCGCTACACAGCGACCGAATTTTGGCTCGAGCCCGGTCGCTTCGTAGCGACCGAGCGGGACGAGCGCTCGGTCGCTACGTAGCGACTGAGCTTTGGCTTGGGCTCGGTCGCTATGTAGCGATCGAGCTTGGCCGAGCTCGATCGCTATGTAGCGACCGAGCGGGACTGTAACACCCCCAAACCGTTCTAGGCATAGGTCAAACCACCGGCCAACAATCAAACAAGAACATGACCGACGGCCCGACCGTCTACCAAGGCTCAGGAGCGCTACAAGACGGGTTAACGGGCAATCCAGCCAAAGTTACAAAAAGTGCAATTTGTAACTAGGCCAGGCCGCCCACTAACACGTCCCGTCAGACCAAAGCCTAAGGCTTCTCAACCCGTACTCCAATCTGACGTTGTGTTAGCTCGGACAAGCTAATATCAGAACAACAAGGCAGTTTCACAAAACATTCGCTTTATTTATCTTATATAATATCTGGTTTACAATACACAAAATATTATACAAGTGGTGGCATGCCAAGAAAGCGAAAGTACATACTTATAGTCTGAAAGCGTCTTAAGCAAAAAGATGCAAATCTACACCAGCCAGCCTAGCCTCCCGCGCTTTCTACGAGCTCACTACTGGTCACCTGAAAACAACAACGAGTGAGGAGTGAGTAATCTAGCATTACTCAGCGAGTTACAATCCCCCACTAACAAATACAACCCCTCGCTATCCCACCCCAAACAATCTAAAGCGAGAGGTTCACCTAACAACACAATTTAATAACAATAAGCAATATTCAAAATACGCAGCGGTAAACCATAGCAAGATAACTAGCATTACGCTAATTACTAGCTTATCACCAAACTCAAACTCGATTTAAACCAGGGTTTAACAACCCAAAACACGATATAATATATATAACAAACTCGGGCCCTGGTGACGTTAGGTTCCTCCTTCACTATCGGCAATATCCTATCTTCCTACCACAAAGGCCAGAAGAAGGAACTTTCAACCGACCGCGGCCCACTGTCCTTCGGGTCACCGCGCGACAGCCCACAGTCCTTCGGGTCACTGTCCCATTACACCGTCGTGTAATACTCAGCCATAGTACATGACACCGTTCGTCTGAGTCTTCCCGATCCAGCGAATAAGGGGTTTCCTTGAACCCGCCGGGTACGAGGTCTGAAGGAACACTAACTCACCCCAATATGCCTAGCATTGTGGGTTACACAAATGCTATCGGCCAATATACGATTAATACTAAACCCGGTAAAAATAACACAAGGTTTCAAGTAATAATCACAACACAATCAACCACATTCCAGAATCTAGCATAAAGACTAATTCCAGAATACCTAACTATCCACAACTTAGCGATATCATCTAAGCATTCTGCATTCGCTAACTAACCAATCAACCTAACCATTAGCATGCTACTACGGTTCTCAAGCAATAACTAAGCATGCTATCAACTTAATCAACATAACCTCAATTATTAACTACTCAAACCGTTACTCAGTTAAACCTGGCCTCCTGCCATGATCCAACTTCCAAGTAACGGGACCCTGCATAAAAACAACTCAGCAATCAATTGATTATAACTCACTGTTTTTGGTTGACCGTGGCCTTGACCCCAAACCCGACTTCTGTGATCCGAACCCTTTCCCGACCTTCACAAGTAGACCCACGTCTGGACTGATCTTCACTTGAACTGGTCCCCACTAGAACTGATCTCTCTTCACTTGAACAGAATCTTCTCCAAGTGCTGACTCAAAATCGGCAGAGTAACTGTTCTCGAAAACTGCCTAAATCGCTCGAAAACTATCGAAACTCAAACTTTCTTTCTCTAGCTTTCTCTCTCACGTTTTTCTCTGAGTTTCAGGTGTGCTGGATGGTTTGAAATGAGCTGGGGTCGTGGGGTTTATATAGGATGCATCAACCAATCAGAAACAAGCCGTGTGGCAGCCCGTGTGTCGCCTCGCATGGCTCCGGACGCATGCGTCGCGGCACCTCGTGCTCCACATGTCTGATGGCATGACCAGGACATCATGCAGAGTGACACCATGCCCTCCAGATGTCTGATCCACGGCCTGACCTCATCCAGATTGACACTCAGCGCACACATGTCGCTCAGCATGCTCCGATCGCAGGTTTCGCGGCACCTCGTGCTTCAATCCCGTCGTGCTTGCTTCCCGTCCTGCTTAATTCCCGTCCTGCTTCCGACTTATAATGTCTTCAGAATAATATTTTACTGATACGAAGATATTCTGAGAAAACTTCGCGATGAAGAAACGTCAATCTTCAAAAACGTCGAGCTTCTAAACCGTCGTGCTTCAAAAATGTGATTCTTCCAAAACTGCCGTCTGATCAATCTAACACTTTTCTAACCATGGTCCAGCAGCTTATGGTTCACCCAAGATCAATTCTTCGACCATCCATTGCTCGCGGTAAAACTACTAAATAATAATATATTTTTTTTTCTTTTAAGGGTTTCTACATTCTCCCCCCGTTAACAGAATTCGTCCTCGAATTCTAAGGCTCTGAGGGGCCTCCTTCTTCCATTACAACGTCCTCTCGGAATAACTCCGGGTGATCGGTTTTAAATCTCGCTTCATCCTCCCAAGTAACATGAATCCTGTTTTGTCTTCCCCAGAACACTTGTACTTGAGCAATCTCACGATTTTTGAGCTTCCGAATACGCCGTTCTCCTAATCTGATTGGTCCTTCCGGATACGTAAGGTTTGTCTCCAACTCCTCGATTCTCTCGGGCTCAACAGTACTTGGATCCCGTATGTGTTTCCGAAGCATGGAAACATGGAATACTGGATGTAGATGCATATCTGCTGGCAGATCCAATCGGTAAGCTACCTCACCAACTTTCCCGATGATCTTATACGGACCAATGAACCTGACCGCAAGTTTCCCGACCTTGCCAAATCTGTCCTTCCCTTTCTGTGCAGTAACCTTCAAATAGACCCAATCTCCTATCTCAAAAGTTACTTCTCTTCTTGACTGGTCTGCGTACTTCTTCTGACGGTCTTGAGCCTTCTTCATGTTGGCCTGAATCGTCTCCAGTTTAATCATGGTCTCCTGAACAATAGGTGACCCAAACATTCTTCTTTCGCCCACTTCCGTCCAACACATAGGCGTCTTGCATGGCCTTCCGTATAATGCTTCATAAGGTGACATCCCTATGCTCGAATGATGACTGTTGTTATACGAGAACTCAACCAACGGTAAATGCTTCTCCCAAGTTCCTGCCCAATCGAGAATACACATACGCAGCATGTCCTCGATGGTCCGAATGGTCCTTTCCGTTTGGCCATCTGTTTCTGGATGGAACGCCGTGCTTCTGTACAGTTTAGTTCCCAAGGCTTCTTGTAGTGCTTCCCAGAATGATGCCGTGAACCTTGGATCGCGATCTGAGACGATGTCTGAGGGTACACCATGTAACTTCACGATTTGGTCGATGTACAGCTCGGCCAAAACTTCAACTTTATCAGTGTCCCGCATAGGCAACAAGTGTGTGACCTTGGTTAACCTATCCACAATCACCCATATCGAGTTGTTCGATCTACCTGGAGCAGTAGGTAATCCGGTGATGAAATCCATGGAAATAGAGTCCCATTTCCATTGAGGTATCGGAAGACTCTGCAACAATCCCCCTGGAACTTGATGTTCCACCTTGACTTGTTGACAAGTTGCACACTGAGCAACCCATTGTGCTACTGATCTCTTCATGCCCGGCCAATGGTAGTATCTTCTCACGTCTCGGTACATCTTTGAACTTCCAGGATGGATACTGAGTAAAGAATGATGTGCAATCCTTAGTATCTCATCTCTCAGCCCTTGTCCTTTAGGAACCGTGATCCTCCCATTAATTAGCAAGGTTCCGTCCTCCGCCAAGTAGTATCCCGCATTATTTGGCCCGGCTTGTCCTTTGAGTTCTTCAGCAATCTTCAGTAACTTCTCATCCTTAAGTTGTTCTTCTCGAATTCTCTGAATCAAGCTGGCCTGATTCACCGCTTGAAGTCCCAATGGCTCGCTTGTCTGCCCTTCCAAAACGACCAACTTCACTTGTTTCAACTCCTGGTTCAATAGCTCCACTTCTTTCTCTAAATCTGCGTCCAACTTTCTTCGACTTAAGGCGTCCGCAACAACATTCGCTTTACCAGGATGGTAGCGAATCCGTATGTCGTAGTCTGCCACAAACTCCATCCACCTACGCTGGCGCAGGTTGAGATCTGGCTGAGTGAAGAGGTATTTAAGACTTTGGTGGTCCGTGTATACCTCCACTTCTTCCCCGTACAAGTAAGATCTCCAAATTCGCAAAGCGAACACCACGGCCGCTAACTCCAAGTCATGTGTACTGTAGTTATCCTCATGCTTCCGTAGTTGTCGCGAAGCATATGCAATGACTCGCCCATCTTGCATAAGAACACAACCTAACCCAACGCGTGAAGCATCCGTGTAAACCGTGTAAGGTTTACCTTGCTCGGGCAAAGCTAACACAGGTGCGGTCGTGAGAGCTTCCTTCAACTTCTTGAATGCCCTCTCGGTTTCTTCCACCCATAAGAAAGGGACTCCTTTACCGGTAAGTTTAGTTAAAGGCTTTGCAATGGAGGAAAAGTCCTTAACAAACTTCCGATAATAGCCCGCAAGTCCGAGAAAACTCCTCACTTCTGTCACAGTGGTAGGTCGAGGCCATTCTCGTATGGCTTGGACCTTTTCTGGATCAGCAGCCACGCCCTCTCCTGATACTATGTGACCCAGAAATCCTATCTCTCTCTTCCAAAACGAGCACTTGCTGGACTTGGCAAATAGCTTCTGATTCCGTAACCTCTCCATAACCAGTCTCAGATGCTCTTTGTGCTCTTCCTTACTTTTCGAGTACACCAGGATGTCATCAATGAAAATGATCACGAACTTGTCGAGATAGTCGTGAAACACTTCATTCATCAAACGCATGAAAGCCGCAGGCGCGTTTGTGAGACCAAAGGGCATAACTACAAACTCGTACTGCCCATACCTCGTCCGAAACGCCGTCTTCATAATGTCTGACTTGGCAATAGGAATTTGGTGATACCCTGATGCCAAATCAATCTTCGAAAACCAACTAGCTCCCTTTAGTTGGTCTAACAACTCGTCTATCCTCGGAAGAGGATACTTATCTTTTATCGTGATGTTGTTGATACCACGATAATCGATACACAACCTCATGCTTCCATCCTTCTTCTTCACAAATAACACAGGAGCTCCCCAAGGTGAAGAGCTCGACCGGATGAATCCCTTTTCCAATAGATCTTCCAATTGTTTCTTTAGCTCGGCTAATTCCGCAGGTGCCATCCGATATGGTGCCTTAGCTATAGGTTTTGCTTCAGGCTCCAAAGTAATGGTAAAGGGATTACTCCGAGGTGGAGGTAATTCCTTTAGTGGTGCAAAGATATCCTCAAAATCTTGGACCACTTCTATGTCTTCGACCTTAACTTCATCATTAGTGGCTCCTCCACTAACCGATAAGGTCACCAAATATACATCCCCGTCTTGAAACAAATCTTGTACTCTCATCGCTGCTACTAAAGACACGGTCATACTAGGACTGATTCCATAGTATACCATCTCTGGTCGTTTACCTCTGCCGAACAACAACCTTCCCTTTCCACAGTCGATCTGAACTCCGTAGCTCGATAACCAATCCATTCCAAGGATTACCTCGTACCCTTTCAAAGGCACGACTAACAGATCTGCCACAAACTCTTTGCCTTGAATGACCAATGGAACATTCTTGATACACTGATTTGCTTGAAGGGTTCGGTCTGCGGGGGTCAAAACGGCCACGTCTATCCTGTCAACCACAAAACAATCCCAAAACCGGGCAGCTACTTCAGGGGTCACAAAACTATGTGTTGCCCCCGAGTCGAACAATACATGTGTGGGTTTACCAGCAACATGTATGGTTCCTGCCACAGTAATCCAAACAACAATATCTTAATCACAAAAATACTAATCAAAATTCTCACAACCATCAATCATCATCCTAAATTTCTAAACGCGCAACCTAGCGATCAAGCAATCTATACCTAACCAGCATACTAACTAGATTCCAACAACTAAATTTCCATTCAATAAAAAGAGGAGGTTAAGCACCCACAATACCTGTGATGGGACCGCTTGACGGTCCTGCATTGTCTGGGTTTTCTACACCTAAGGCATAAACTCTACTTCCTAGGTTTTGCTTCTTTGGTGCTGGCTCAATAGCTGGACGGCTAGGAGGAGCTCGGATTGCGAGAGGGGTTGCAGGGATTGGCTTGTTTGGACATGACGATGCATAATGGCCCTTCATACCGCAAGAGAAACAAGTAACATCTTCCATCCTTAAAGATGAATAACCCTGCTGGTTACTCCGTTGTCTGTTGGGACAAAACTTAGAAATATGTCCCGGTTGATCACATATGTAACACACCACAGTGTTACCACGATTGTTGGCTTGGCCTCCAAATCCTCGCCCTTTTCCTTTGTAAGATCTTGGACCCTTGTTGAAATTTGGCCTTTCTCCTTGGCTAAACTTGGTGTGTCCACCAGAATGTGGTAAGGTCTTCCTTTCAGCCTCCAATACAGTTTCAACATTAACAGCTTTTTCCACTAGCTCAGATAAGCTGCTAAAGTTGCTTCCAGCTAAACGACTTCCAAGCTCCGGCTTCAATCCGTACATAAAGTTACGGATCATAGTTGCTTCATCTTCACGCCCATCAAAGACATGTCGCCTCAACCTTGTGAACTCAGATTCGTAACTCCTCACTGGCCTATCTCCTTGAACAAGGTTCATGAACTGGCGCTCCAATCGATGCTTTGCTTCTGGAGGAAAGTATTTCCTCTCAAACTCTCCCTTGAACGACTCCCATGATGTGATGTTGTGTCCACGCTGTCTGTCTATGCTGTCCCACCATCCTGTGGCGTCGCCTTCCAAGTAGTACACAGCGATCTTCTTCTTATACTCCTCCGGGCACTCCATGGCTTCAAAATTCTTCTCCATCATAGTAATCCACTTGTCGGCCTCAATAGGATCGGATCCTCCTTTGAACTTGTAGGATCCAATGTTCTTCATGGTAGATAATAGCTTGGAAACTTCAGGGGGTTGAGTACGCCTGCCTTGGTTACCAAGTGCCTCGGTCATCACGTCATGTAAAAGCTTCAAGGTGTTTTCGGTTCCATGATCTTGTGGTCTTTCGGTGGCACGGTTCTGATCTGGCCTTGGGTTTGATTGAGCGGATTGATCATGTTGATGTCTCTGGTCCCAATTATGACTTGGGCCAATACTCGCCAAACTGTCATCTCTCACTCTAGTCCTGTTACCGTAAACAGGAAAAGATCTTGTTCTCTGCAGAGGGCTCCTATCGTGTCCAAACATCTCACTAATGCCATTTCCATTATCCTGATCTGACAATCCTCCGCCTGTCCAATCCATACCCTCTCCCCATATCCGACCTCGTCCATCATCACCTGTCCCGCGATTAGCCATCTGCACACAAAAAAAAGGGTAAGTCATATTCCTACCACGGGAAGCGGCTGGTTTCCTAATCATCTTTTTGCGACTCCTTTGACTCGATAAAACCGTTAAAAAAAGCACTTGTGTCACGCATGGACGAAACCATGCTCTGATACCACCTCTGTAACACCCCCGAACCGTTCTAGGCATAGGTCAAACCACCGGCCAACAATCAAACAAGAACATGACCGACGGCCCGACCGTCTACCAAGGCTCAGGAGCGCTACAAGACGGGTTAACGGGCAATCCAGCCAAAGTTACAAAAAGTGCAATTTGTAACTAGGCCAGGCCGCCCACTAACACGTCCCGTCAGACCAAAGCCTAAGGCTTCTCAACCCGTACTCCAATCTGACGTTGTGTTAGCTCGGACAAGCTAATATCAGAACAACAAGGCAGTTTCACAAAACATTCGCTTTATTTATCTTATATAATATCTGGTTTACAATACACAAAATATTATACAAGTGGTGGCATGCCAAGAAAGCGAAAGTACATACTTATAGTCTGAAAGCGTCTTAAGCAAAAAGATGCAAATCTACACCAGCCAGCCTAGCCTCCCGCGCTTTCTACGAGCTCACTACTGGTCACCTGAAAACAACAACGAGTGAGGAGTGAGTAATCTAGCATTACTCAGCGAGTTACAATCCCCCACTAACAAATACAACCCCTCGCTATCCCACCCCAAACAATCTAAAGCGAGAGGTTCACCTAACAACACAATTTAATAACAATAAGCAATATTCAAAATACGCAGCGGTAAACCATAGCAAGATAACTAGCATTACGCTAATTACTAGCTTATCACCAAACTCAAACTCGATTTAAACCAGGGTTTAACAACCCAAAACACGATATAATATATATAACAAACTCGGGCCCTGGTGACGTTAGGTTCCTCCTTCACTATCGGCAATATCCTATCTTCCTACCACAAAGGCCAGAAGAAGGAACTTTCAACCGACCGCGGCCCACTGTCCTTCGGGTCACCGCGCGACAGCCCACAGTCCTTCGGGTCACTGTCCCATTACACCGTCGTGTAATACTCAGCCATAGTACATGACACCGTTCGTCTGAGTCTTCCCGATCCAGCGAATAAGGGGTTTCCTTGAACCCGCCGGGTACGAGGTCTGAAGGAACACTAACTCACCCCAATATGCCTAGCATTGTGGGTTACACAAATGCTATCGGCCAATATACGATTAATACTAAACCCGGTAAAAATAACACAAGGTTTCAAGTAATAATCACAACACAATCAACCACATTCCAGAATCTAGCATAAAGACTAATTCCAGAATACCTAACTATCCACAACTTAGCGATATCATCTAAGCATTCTGCATTCGCTAACTAACCAATCAACCTAACCATTAGCATGCTACTACGGTTCTCAAGCAATAACTAAGCATGCTATCAACTTAATCAACATAACCTCAATTATTAACTACTCAAACCGTTACTCAGTTAAACCTGGCCTCCTGCCATGATCCAACTTCCAAGTAACGGGACCCTGCATAAAAACAACTCAGCAATCAATTGATTATAACTCACTGTTTTTGGTTGACCGTGGCCTTGACCCCAAACCCGACTTCTGTGATCCGAACCCTTTCCCGACCTTCACAAGTAGACCCACGTCTGGACTGATCTTCACTTGAACTGGTCCCCACTAGAACTGATCTCTCTTCACTTGAACAGAATCTTCTCCAAGTGCTGACTCAAAATCGGCAGAGTAACTGTTCTCGAAAACTGCCTAAATCGCTCGAAAACTATCGAAACTCAAACTTTCTTTCTCTAGCTTTCTCTCTCACGTTTTTCTCTGAGTTTCAGGTGTGCTGGATGGTTTGAAATGAGCTGGGGTCGTGGGGTTTATATAGGATGCATCAACCAATCAGAAACAAGCCGTGTGGCAGCCCGTGTGTCGCCTCGCATGGCTCCGGACGCATGCGTCGCGGCACCTCGTGCTCCACATGTCTGATGGCATGACCAGGACATCATGCAGAGTGACACCATGCCCTCCAGATGTCTGATCCACGGCCTGACCTCATCCAGATTGACACTCAGCGCACACATGTCGCTCAGCATGCTCCGATCGCAGGTTTCGCGGCACCTCGTGCTTCAATCCCGTCGTGCTTGCTTCCCGTCCTGCTTAATTCCCGTCCTGCTTCCGACTTATAATGTCTTCAGAATAATATTTTACTGATACGAAGATATTCTGAGAAAACTTCGCGATGAAGAAACGTCAATCTTCAAAAACGTCGAGCTTCTAAACCGTCGTGCTTCAAAAATGTGATTCTTCCAAAACTGCCGTCTGATCAATCTAACACTTTTCTAACCATGGTCCAGCAGCTTATGGTTCACCCAAGATCAATTCTTCGACCATCCATTGCTCGCGGTAAAACTACTAAATAATAATATATTTTTTTTTCTTTTAAGGGTTTCTACAGGGACGATCGCTCGGGCGCTACGTAGCGACCGAGCTTGGCCGAGCGCTCGGTCGCTACGTAGCGATCGAGTGGGACGATCGCTCGGTCGCTACGTAGCGACCGGGCTGTGTGCATGCTTGGTCGCCGCGTATCGATCGAGCTTGGCTTGTCCGTGGTCCGATTGTCGTACTCGAGCTTGTCCGTGGCCGAATTGGATACATGTTTGTTTCCTTCGGACAATCGGTATTTAGTGGTTCGATTGAGATTTGAACAAGATTTTACCGCAAGGGTCTTTGTAAAGATATCTTTACGAAGATTACTTTTTCGTAAAAATGTTAATGCCGATTTTTGCGAACTTTTAGACATTGATTCTGTCGTGACCAATTTTGAGCCCAACAGTTAGCCCCCCAGCTCGTTAGAACCATGAGTTTACAGCGTGAGGTTCTAGCGAGTGGCCTGGCAAGTTAGGCAAGTGAGTTAGGCGGAATTAATGGTTGAAAAGGTCAGTGGTAAATGGTCTTCTCGCTCTTCTAAAAATAGAACGCGATAAGATTGGGGCTGCGCCTTATGACGGCTGCCTACGTACCCTTGTTGAAGGGATCAAGTCTTTCGTAGTTCGTCTTGGAGTTTAAGGTTCTTATGACTAGTTTTCGAGTAGGACCTTTATGGTCTAGTTTTTATGTAGCGGTTATAAGGCGTGTTGCTGCCGATGGCATTTTGTATGGGTGTAGAGGGAAGACTACGAGTTGTCGTCTCGTAATCTAACTCTGTGTGTATTGCCATATCCATAATCTGTTTCGAGAGTTTTCCGCAGTGTGTAAACTTGCGGGATTTTTCTGAAGACGTTCGAATATTGGCAAAGAGACAAATTTTGGGATCTCGTATCAGGGTGTTTGATACTATGCCTAGAGATGTTAGAGACCAGTGCGCTGGGTTTAGGGCAAGACCTAGGTTTATATTCGGGTTAAGGATTGTGCGGTGACTGGCCGGCTATCGTTTTTCCTGTTGCGATTTCTTCCTGATTCGTATCGATTTAAAGTCTGCGATAGGTTCTCGGCTTATACGACTTGTTTGATACGAATCGAGCATGTCTCCGGAAACCGGAAGTGCTAGACCAAAATTTTGGATTTTTTTTATAGCGCTATTATCCTTGTGTCGGATGTAAGAGAGTCATCTTCTACGAGATGGCTAAGTCTGTTTAGGACGTTTAAGAGTTTGTTGTGATCAGCAACAAACTTAATGGTAAAAGTTACTATTTTGAGTCTTCGCGAAGAATATGTTTTGAGAAGATGTTAGTGCGTATGACTGTTTGGTCTTCCATGAAGGTGTTTTTATCGAGGAAAGAAATTTAGTCGAAGAACTAATCTTCAGGCGTCCGCGACGTCTCGCGATGCTGAAGATTTGTTATTCTTTCGTATGCCACGTTTCGTGCTTGAAATGTTCGCGGGCTTTGAAGATATTTCGCGATGTTGCGAGGGTTTAGTATTAGCCCTGTGTTTGAGAAACGTTCTTGTTTGACTATGAATGTTCGCAGCCAAAAATTGTTGTTCCTGCTCGGATGCTAATAGCTTTATTTGCGATCGAGGAATTATGACTGAGGTGTCGTGTAAATTTGTCCATGGGAACAAGCGTTTTCCTTCATAGTGCTTTGTGAAGTGTTGGCCTTCCGAGATGTATTTCGTGCATTTTTTAGGATGTTTCGTATAGCTCTAGAAGCTTTGTTACGAATTTTTCCTTACATGCCGCGTATTATGGTTAAAACGTTGCGGGCTTAAAGTGAATTGTGGAGCGTATTGAACTTGGTCAATTTTTGAAAAGTTTAGATTTTCCGTTAACCGTTTGGTTGTTAGGACTTAGTTTCGTTACGAAGAATTTATCATATGATTTCCGACTGTGGGCTATACGATAATTTATCATATCATATAACCGATTTTACGAAGGTTGTAAATCAGTGATATGTAAACATATGTCAAAGTAGCATTGTTTCTGCGGGTTCTACGAGAAACGTTCCCGCTGTGATTTTGATCTTAGATGAAAGTTGCTTGGAGTTACCCATGGAGTATTACCGAAGTTTATTTCAATACGATCTAGTCGCGGAACGCTTTTCATAGGTTTTTCGAGAGGATTCTCATGACAAATTCGTTTCTTGAACGAATTGGTCAACCAGAAGTGGTTCTAGCTAACCATCGGGAGGAAAATGCTCCTTTTAATGTGCACGATGCTACATATATTCTCGAGTTTTCTTCGTCGCAAATGTTTTCGATGCTTTTCCGTGACTTACTTGGTACAACGGAAACTGAAAGAAACGCTTTGGTGATTGAAGATTTCTCGTAGAAATTTTTAAAACGAAACTGGCTTTCTGAAGCCGGAAAAAGCTTCAATACTTTGGCTAATCGTCGAGTTTCAGTTTGATATTGGTACAAGTTTTCTGTACGCATGATTGCAACAAGAAATGATGTATAGTTTTTGAGATTATGTTCATGATCGTCTGGATATGTTGCTAGCGTTTAGACGAATATTAAGATTGTCGTTTGCCTATTCTTGACGATTTGCAGAAGTTTTTTGAAGTTTGGGAGTATACGAGTATAGTATACGTACCTACTCCCCTTTTTTTTTTACGAAAGAAAAACGGTTGAACCGATACTTTGAAGGGTTGTGTACGTTTCCTCTCCTGATGTTTGGAATGATCGATAATTCGGGACGATTTATAGACGATGCTTGGACTGTGATTTGGTTGTTTCCACGTTGACAACTTGGGATATGTCGGTTCCGAGAAAATTGCCAGAAACGAATCGGTTTTAAGACGACGTTCATGTCTCTAACTTTTTCTCTCTTTAGGAAGCGAGCTTGATATGCGTGGCGATCGTTTCTCGACTTTCGGAGAGTTTAGATCGGTTTGCAAGATCTGGATGAACAATTATGGAACAATATATCGAGACAGGAAAAATCGCTTAAAACTTAGTTCGCTAGACTATCTGCCTAGGTATTACGTTCCTTAAAGTTCTATGGCAGCCTCAAAGTAATTTCCTACGAAAATTCCAAGTCTGATTTCAAAAATTTCAAGTCGGAAATACCTTAGTTCTCTCGAAGATGCAGTTTTGTCCCTTCTCAGTTTTGCGTGCTTATTTCTGTTTCCTATTCTCGTGTATGTTCGCCATTTCCGATATTGGTGTTTATCCTTTGAAACTTGACATTTATCTTCCGAACTTGACTGTTATCTTCTCCTTAGATAAGACGTCGATTTTTGTAAAAAGGTTCAACGTAATCATATAGTTAAGGCGGCTAAGGTGTTAAGTTAATCATTGCCGTTTTATACGATTAATCTGAATCCATGCGAGAAAATAGGTCTTTGCGGTTTTTTTTTATATCGTAAAGTCTCAATGGTAACTTCAATCGAGGCGAAACAAGAGACGTTTCGATCGAGATTCGAAAGTGAACGCAAAAATGGAGGTAGGGTGAGCAGAAACAAGCCAAGGAGTTTAAGATGAGGTTTACTTGTCTTTGTCGTAAAATCTCAACGGAAACTCCGATTGAGACGAAACGAAAAGCGTTTCGATGAGAATTCAAAAGAGAACGCAAAGGAGGACCCCTTTGAGGCCTGACAGGTCGATATAGCGAGTGAGGATGTCATCTTGGTCGCTATAGCGAGTGGAAGGGAGCCGAGACGAGTCCCATTTGTTTTCGTCGTAAAATCTCAACGAAAACTCCGATTGAGACGAAACGAAAAGCGTTTTGAAGAGGATTCAAATGAGAACGCAAAGGAGGAACCCTTTGAGGACTTACAGGTCGCTACGTAGCGACTGACAGTCTGATAGGTCGCTACGTAGCGAATGGAAGCAAGCCGAGAAGCGTCCTACTTGTTTTCGTCGTAAAATCTCAACGGAAACTCCGATTGAGACGAAACGAAAAGCGTTTCGATGAGGATTCAAAAGATAACCCAAAGGAGGACCTTTCTGAGGCCTTACAGGTCGCTACGTAGCGACTGACAGTCTGACAGGTCGCTACGTAGCGAGTGGAAGCAAGCCGAGAAGCGTCCTACTTGTTCTCGTCGTAAAATCTCAACGGAAACTCCGATTGAGACGAAACGAAAAGCGTTTCGACAAGGATTCAAAAGAGAACCCAAAGGAGGACCTTTCTGAGGCCTTACAGGTCGCTACGTAGCGACTGACAGTCTGACAGGTCGCTACGTAGCGAGTGGAAGCAAGCCGAGAAGAGTCCTACTTGTTTTCGTCGTAAAATCTCAACGGAAACTCCGATTGAGACGAAACGAAAAGTGTTTCGTCGAGGATTCAAAATAGAACCCAAAGGAGGACCTTTCTGAGGCCTTACAGGTCGCTATGTAGCGAGTGGAGAGTTGGCTTGAGCTCGGTCACTACGTAGCGACCGAGCAGTGTGTGTGCTCGGTCGCTAGCAGCGTGTGCGTGCGTTTTGTTGTGTTTCCTTTTTCCGCGATTAACGTAGGGGTTTTTCAGCGGTTTTTTTGGGAGAACAAGTTTTATCCTTCCGAAATGTTTTCGGAAAACGTGTTTTGGTAAAACCCTTACGCATCGAGATTTTTTTACAGGGTTTTGATAAGATTTATCGTTTCCCTTCTTGTTTACAGGGAGAAATCGCAAGCTTGTTTTAGTGCTCTTCTTGTGGCGGAAGGTCGCGACTAAGTTTTCGATTTTGTTGAAAACTACGGCGTTTGCGTAAGCGTTGGCCATAGGAGCAGTCAGTGCTGCGAGTTTGTCTTTCATATATCCAAACATCGTTTCGAACAAGCGTTTTGTGGCCATGAGTAAGAGTAATCCGTAACCCCCCCCCCTCCTTCTAGTGCCAAACTGTGGGAACCGAAATTCGCACTGTCGATTTCCGTTTAAATAAGGAAACTAGGAAAACCCTAATTTCCTAGAGGTCCCGGATCTCTGCGAGAGCCAACGACAAGTGATCGAATATATGCGGAAATCATGAAAAGATAACAAACGAGTTTAGAGAAAACAGTAGATCTTATTTCGAGTCCGCGTAAGAGCGTTGCGATCATTACAAGGGATCATAAAAGCTTTGGCCGCAAAGGCTGTCAGCGAGTTACTTAGTTCTAGCGGCCTAAAAGCTCAAACCTAATTGAGTCGTAGCACGATAACAAAAGACGAAAAAGATATATAAAAGGTTTTTGATTGATTTCGGACTGAACCTTGTTAAAGGCTGCCTACGTACCCCTTTCGAGGATCAAGCCGAACGTAGTTCAATTGATAGAGCTGGACAAGAGATCGAACTGCCTGGGCGAGTTCGTCTAGTAATTGAGTGCCAGTCATAGAAACCGAACTTGTCGAGAATAAAGCCTAAAGTTTCTAAGTGCAAAGAATTCCGAGTCTAAAAAGTTCTCTCTCCCTTCTTGCTCTTTGCCTAGGACTCCTTATATACTAGCTCCAAGGTCGGTTTACACTTTTACTCTTCTGCCCTTAAGCCGTCATAGCATAAAAATGGAGATATTCCATGTTTCCCGATCTTCACAATTATCTTCAAAACTTCCGTATTTATCCGCGGAAACTTGACATTTATCCTTCCTTGTGGGCCAAGCGTAAACCATGCTGTGGTTTACGGGCTTTTGGTTAGGAAAATCATAGGATGGGCCTCGAGTCGTGTTTTAGGTCCCTTTAGGCCGTCTTCCGACTCGGCATGTTTACTACGAGTTTTCCGTGGTTTCTAATCCGCTAAGTTTGATCGATGAATTAGAATGGCGGGAAACATGGACTGAGCTTACTACGGTCTTCAAGAGATGGCGTTTGAAGGTTTGACGAGAATGCAAGAACTGGTGTCGTATTGATGTTCGGAAAGGTTCAGTCGCTACACAGCGACCGAATTTTGGCTCGAGCCCGGTCGCTATGTAGCGACCGAGCTTGGCCGAGATCGGTCGCTATGTAGCGACCGAGCGGGACGATCGCTCGGTCCCTACGTAGCGACCGAGCTTTGGCTCGAGCTCGGTCGCTACGTAGCGACCGAGCGGGACGAGCGCTCGGTTGCTGACGCTCGCTCGCTACGTAGCGACCGAGCGGGACGGACGCTCTCTCGCTACGTAACTTCCTAGTGATTCTCCATTACTTTATATATCAAAATCAATCATCTTACATCGCGATTCATCCTGGTTTGATTAGAATGACAAGGAAGCTATCATATTCCCAAACAGGAAACCTGGGATCACCTGATTTGAAAATGGGATAGCTTCTTCATACTAACTCCTATGCGATTTATTCAACTTCCTAGTGATTCTCCATTACTTTATATATCAAAATCAAGCTTCTTACATCGCGATTCATCCTGGTTTGATTAGAATAGACAAGGAAGCTGTCATATACCCAAACAGGAAAACTGGTATCACCTGATTTGAAACTGGGATAGCTTCTTCATCCTAACGCCTATAAGATTTATTCAACTTCCTAGTGATTCTCCATTACTTTATATATCAAAATCAAGCTTCTTACGTCGCAATTCATCCTGGTTTGATTAGAATGACACGGAAGCTGTCATATTCCCAAACAAAAAAACTGGGATCACCTTATTTGAAAGTGGGATAGCTTCTTCATCCTAACTACTATGAGATTTATTCAACTTCCTAGTGATTCTCCATTACTTTATGTATCAAAATCAAGCTTCTTACATCGCGATTCATCCTGGTTTGATAAGAATGACAAGGAAGCTGTCATATTCCCAAACAGGAAAACTGGGATCACCTGATTTGAAAGTGGGATAGCTTCTTCATCCTAACTCCTATGAGATTTATTTAGCTTCCTAGTGATTCTCCATTACTTTATATATCAAAATCAAGCTTCTTACATCGTGATTCATCCTGGTTTGATTAGAATGACAAGCAAGCTGTCATATTCCCAAACAGGAAAACTGGGATCACCTGATTTGAAAGTGGGATAGCTTCTTCATCCTAACTCCTATGAGATTTATTCAACTTCCTAGTGATTCTCCATTACTTTATATATCAAAATCAAGCTTCTTACATCGCGATTTATCCTGGTTTGATTAGAATGACAAGGAAGCTGTCATATTCCCAAACATGAAAATTGGGATCACCTGATTTGAAACTGGGATAGCTTTTTCATCTTAACTCCTATAAGATTTATTCAACTTCCTAGTGATTCTCCATTACTTTATATATCAAAATCAAGCTTCTTACGTCGCGATTCATCCTGGTTTGATTAGAATGACACGGAAGCTGTCATATTCCCAAACAGGAAAACTGGGATCACCTGATTTGAAAGTGGGATAGCTTCTTCATCCTAACTCCTATGAGATTTATTCAACTTCCTAGTGATTCTCCATTACTTTATATATCAAAATCAAGCTTCTTACATCGCGATTCATCCTGGTTTGATTAGAATGACAAGGAAGCGGTCATATTCCCAAACATGAAAACTGGGATCACTTGATTTGAAACTGGGATAGCTTCTTCATCCTAACTCCTATGAGATTTATTCAACTTCCTAGTGATTCTCCATTACTTTATATATCAAAATCAAGCTTCTTACGTCGCGATTCATCCTGGTTTGATTAGAATGATAAAGAAGCTGTCATATTCCCAAACAGGAAAACTGGGATCACCTGATTTGAAAGTGGGATAGCTTCTTCATCCTAACTCCTATGAGATTTTTTCAACTTCCTAAAGGTTCTCCACAACTTTATGTATCAAAATCAAGCTTCTTACATCGTGATTCATCCTGGTTTGATTAGAATGACAAAGAAGCTTTCATATTCCTAAAAAGGAAAACTAGGATCACCTGATTTGAAAGTGGGATATCTTCTTCATCCTAACTCATATGAGAATTTTTCAACTTCCTAAAGGTTCTCCACAACTTTATGTATCAAAATCAAGCTTCTTACATCGTGATTCATCCTGGTTTGATTAGAATGACAAGGAAGCTGTCATATTCCCAAAAATGAAAACTGGGATCACCTGATTTGAAAGTTGGATAGCTTCTTCATCCTAACTCCAATGAGATTTATTCAACTTCCTAGTGATTCTCCATTACTTTATGTATCAAAATCAAGCTTCTTACATCGCGATTCATCCTGGTTTGATTAGAATGACAAGGAAGCTGTCATATTCCCAAACAGGAAAACTGGGATCACCTGATTTGAAAGTGGGATAGCTTCTTCATCCTAACTCCTATGAGATTTATTCAACTTCCTAGTGATTCTCCATTACTTTATATATCAAAATCAAGCTTCTTACATCGCGATTCATCCTGGTTTGATTAGAATGACAAGGAAGCTGTCATATTCCCAAACAGGAAAACTGGGATCACCTGATTTGAAAGTGGGATAGCTTCTTCATCCTAACTCCTATGAGATTTATTCAACTTCCTAGTGATTCTCCATTACTTTATGTATCAAAATCAAGCTTCTTACATCGCGATTCATCCTGGTTTGATTAGAATGACAAAGAAGCTGTCATATTCCCAAACAGGAAAACTGGGATCACCTGATTTGAAAGTGGGATAGCTTCTTCTTCCTAACTCCTATGAAATTTATTCAACTTCCTAGTGATTCTCCATTACTTTATGTATCAAAATCAAGCTTCTTACATCGTGATTCATCCTGGTTTGATTAGAATGACAAGGAAGCTGTCATATTCCCAAACAGGAAAACTGGGATCACCTGATTTGAAAGTGGGATAGCTTCTTCATCCTAACTCCTATGAGATTTATTTAACTTCCTAGTGATTCTCCATTACTTTATATATCAAAATCAAGCTTCTTACATCGCGATTCATCCTGGTTTGATTAGAATGACAAGGAAGCTGTCATATTCCCAAACAGGAAAACTGGGATCACCTGATTTGAAAGTGGGATAGCTTCTTCATCCTAACTCCTATGAGATTTATTCAACTTCCTAGTGATTCTCCATTACTTTATATATCA
The DNA here is from genome assembly GCF_000309985.2 of Brassica rapa. Taxonomy (NCBI): domain Eukaryota; kingdom Viridiplantae; phylum Streptophyta; class Magnoliopsida; order Brassicales; family Brassicaceae; genus Brassica; species Brassica rapa. The sequence goes on from NC_024797.2 coordinate 34,179,968, forward strand.
AAATCAAGCTTCTTACATCGCGATTCATCCTGGTTTGATTAGAATGACAAGGAAGCTGTCATATTCCCAAACAGGAAAACTGGGATCACCTGATTTGAAAGTGGGATAGCTTCTTCATCCTAACTCCTATGAGATTTATTCAACTTCCTAGTGATTCTCCATTACTTTATATATCAAAATCAAGCTTCTTACATCGCGATTCATCCTGGTTTGATTAGAATGACAAGGAAGCTGTCATATTCCCAAACAGGAAAACTGGGATCACCTGATTTGAAAGTGGGATAGCTTCTTCATCCTAACTCCTATGAGATTTATTCAACTTCCTAGTGATTCTCCATTACTTTATGTATCAAAATCAAGCTTCTTACATCGTGATTCATCCTGGTTTGATTAGAATGACAAGGAAGCTGTCATATTCCCAAACAGGAAAACTGGGATCACCTGATTTGAAAGTGGGATAGCTTCTTCATCCTAACTCCTATGAGATTTATTCAACTTCCTAGTGATTCTCCATTACTTTATATATCAAAATCAAGCTTCTTACATCGCGATTCATCCTGGTTTGATTAGAATGACAAGGAAGCTGTCATATTCCCAAACAGGAAAACTGGGATCACCTGATTTGAAAGTGGGATAGCTTCTTCATCCTAACTCCTATGAGATTTATTCAACTTCCTAATGGTTCTCCACTACTTTATGTATCCAATTCAAGCTTCTTACATCACGATTCATCCTGGTTTGATTAGAATGACAAAGAAGCTGTCATATTCCCAAACAGGAAAACTGGGATCACCTGATTTGAAAGTGGGATAGCTTCTTCATCCTAACTCCTATGAGATTTATTCAACTTCCTAGTGATTCTCCATTACTTTATGTATCAAAATCAAGCTTCTTACATCGCGATTCATCCTGGTTTGATTAGAATGACAAGGAAGCTGTTATATTCCCAAACAGGAAAACTGGGATCACCTGATTTGAAAGTGGGATAGCTTCTTCATCCTAACTCCTATGAGATTTATTCAACTTCCTAGTGATTCTCCATTACTTTATGTATCAAAATCAAGCTTCTTACATCGCGATTCATCCTGGTTTGATTAGAATGACAAGGAAGCTGTCATATTCCCAAACAGGAAAACTGGGATCACCTGATTTGAAAGTGGGATAGCTTCTTCATCCTAACTCCTATGAGATTTATTCAACTTCCTAGTGATTCTCCATTACTTTATATATCAAAATCAAGCTTCTTACATCGCGATTCATCCTGGTTTGATTAGAATGACAAGGAAGCTGTCATATTCCCAAACAGGAAAACTGGGATCACCTGATTTGAAAGTGGGATAGCTTCTTCATCCTAACTCCTATGAGATTTATTCAACTTCCTAGTGATTCTCCATTACTTTATATATCAAAATCAAGCTTCTTACATCGCGATTCATCCTGGTTTGATTAGAATGCACGGAAGCTGTCATATTCCCAAACAGGAAAACAGGGATCACCTGATTTGAAAGTGGGATAGCTTCTTCATCCTAACTCCTATGAGATTTATTCAATTTTCTCGTGATTCTCCATTACTTTATGTATCAAAATCAAGCTTCTTACATCGCGATTCATCCTGGTTTGATTAGAATGACAAGAAAGCTGTCATATTCCCAAACATGAAAACTGGAATCACCTGATTTGAAAGTGGGATAGCTTCTTCATCATAACTCCTATGAAATTTATCCAACTTCCTAGTGATTCTCCATTACTTTATGTATCAAAATAAAGCTTCTTACATCGCGATTCATCCTGGTTTGATTAGAATGACAAGGAAGCTGTCATATTCCCAAAAAGGAAAACTGGGATCACCTGATTTGAAAGTGGGATAGCTTCTTCATCCTAACTCCTATGAGATTTATTCAACTTCCTAGTGATTCTCCATTACTTTATGTATCAAAATCAAGCTTCTTACATCGCGATTCATCCTGGTTTGATTAGAATGACAAGGAAGCTGTCATATTCCCAAACATGAAAACTGGGATCACCTGATTTGAAAGTGGGATAGCTTCTTCATCCTAACTCCTATGAGATTTATTCAACTTCTTAGTGATTCTCCATTACTTTATGTATCAAAATCAAGCTTCTTACATCGCGATTCATCCTGGTTTGATTAGAATGACAAGGAAGCTGTCATATTCCCAAACAGGAAAACTGGGATCACCTGATTTGAAAGTGGGATAGCTTCTTCATCCTAACTCCTATGAGATTTATTCAACTTCCTAGTGATTCTCCATTACTTTATATATCAAAATCAAGCTTCTTACATCGCGATTCATCCTGGTTTGATTAGAATGACAAGGAAGCTGTCATATTCCCAAACAGGAAAACTGGGATCACCTGATTTGAAAGTGGGATAGCTTCTTCATCCTAACTCCTATGAGATTTATTCAACTTCCTAGTGATTCTCCATTACTTTATGTATCAAAATCAAGCTTCTTACATCGCGATTCATCCTGGTTTGATTAGAATGACAAAGAAGCTGTCATATTCCCAAACAGGAAAACTGGGATCACCTGATTTGAAAGTGGGATAGCTTCTTCATCCTAACTCCTATGAGATTTATTCAACTTCCTAGTGATTCTCCATTACTTTATGTATCAAAATCAAGCTTCTTACATCGCGATTCATCCTGGTTTGATTAGAATGACAAGGAAGCTGTCATATTCCCAAACAGGAAAACTGGGATCACCTGATTTGAAAGTGGGATAGCTTCTTCATCCTAACTCCTATGAGATTTATTCAACTTCCTAGTGATTCTCCATTACTTTATGTATCAAAATCAAGCTTCTTACATCGCGATTCATCCTGGTTTGATTAGAATGACAAGGAAGCTGTCATATTCCCAAACAGGAAAACTGGGATCACCTGATTTGAAAGTGGGATAGCTTCTTCATCCTAACTCCTATGAGATTTATTCAACTTCCTAGTGATTCTCCATTACTTTATATATCAAAATCAAGCTTCTTACATCGCGATTCATCCTGGTTTGATTAGAATGACAAGGAAGCTGTCATATTCCCAAACAGGAAAACTGGGATCACCTGATTTGAAAGTGGGATAGCTTCTTCATCCTAACTCCTATGAGATTTATTCAACTTCCTAGTGATTCTCCATTACTTTATATATCAAAATCAAGCTTCTTACATCGCGATTCATCCTGGTTTGATTAGAATGACAAGGAAGCTGTCATATTCCCAAACAGGAAAACTGGGATCACCTGATTTGAAAGTGGGATAGCTTCTTCATCCTAACTCCTATGAGATTTATTCAACTTCCTAGTGATTCTCCATTACTTTATGTATCAAAATCAAGCTTCTTACATCGCGATTCATCCTGGTTTGATTAGAATGACAAGGAAGCTGTCATATTCCCAAACAGGAAAACTGGGATCACCTGATTTGAAAGTGGGATAGCTTCTTCATCCTAACTCCTATGAGATTTATTCAACTTCCTAGTGATTCTCCATTACTTTATATATCAAAATCAAGCTTCTTACATCGCGATTCATCCTGGTTTGATTAGAATGACAAGGAAGCTGTCATATTCCCAAACAGGAAAACTGGGATCACCTGATTTGAAAGTGGGATAGCTTCTTCATCCTAACTCCTATGAGATTTATTCAACTTCCTAATGGTTCTCCACAACTTTATGTATCAAAATCAAGCTTCTTACATCGCGATTCATCCTGGTTTGATTAGAATGACAAGGAAGCTGTCATATTCCCAAACAGGAAAACTGGGATCACCTGATTTGAAAGTGGGATAGCTTCTTCATCCTAACTCCTATGAGATTTATTCAACTTCCTAGTGATTCTCCATTACTTTATGTATCAAAATCAAGCTTCTTACATCGCGATTCATCCTGGTTCGATTAGAATGACAAGGAAGCTGTCATATTCCCAAACAGGAAAACTGGGATCACCTGATTTGAAAGTGGGATAGCTTCTTCATCCTAACTCCTATGAGATTTATTCAACTTCCTAGTGATTCTCCATTACTTTATGTATCAAAATCAAGCTTCTTACATCGCGATTCATCCTGGTTTGATTAGAATGACAAGGAAGCTGTCATATTCCCAAACAGGAAAACTGGGATCACCTGATTTGAAAGTGGGATAGCTTCTTCATCCTAACTCCTATGAGATTTATTCAACTTCCTAGTGATTCTCCATTACTTTATATATCAAAATCAAGCTTCTTACATCGCGATTCATCCTGGTTTGATTAGAATGACAAGGAAGCTGTCATATTCCCAAACAGGAAAACTGGGATCACCTGATTTGAAAGTGGGATAGCTTCTTCATCCTAACTCCTATGAGATTTATTCAACTTCCTAGTGATTCTCCACCACTTTATGTATCAAAATCAAGCTTCTTACATCGTGATTCATCCTGGTTTGATTAGAATGACAAAGAAGCTGTCATATTCCCAAACAGGAAAACTGGGATCACCTGATTTGAAAGTGGGATAGCTTCTTCTTCCTAACTCCTATGAGATTTATTCAACTTCCTAGTGATTCTCCATTACTTTATGTATCAAAATCAAGCTTCTTACATCGCGATTCATCCTGGTTTGATTAGAATGACAAGGAAGCTGTCATATTCCCAAACAGGAAAACTGGGATCACCTGATTTGAAAGTGGGATAGCTTCTTCATCCTAACTCCTATGAGATTTATTCAACTTCCTAGTGATTCTCCATTACTTTATATATCAAAATCAAGCTTCTTACATCGCGATTCATCCTGGTTTGATTAGAATGACAAGGAAGCTGTCATATTCCCAAACAGGAAAACTGGGATCACCTGATTTGAAAGTGGGATAGCTTCTTCATCCTAACTCCTATGAGATTTATTCAACTTCCTAGTGATTCTCCATTACTTTATATATCAAAATCAAGCTTCTTACATCGCGATTCATCCTGGTTTGATTAGAATGACAAGGAAGCTGTCATATTCCCAAACAGGAAAACTGGGATCACCTGATTTGAAAGTGGGATAGCTTCTTCATCCTAACTCCTATGAGATTTATTCAACTTCCTAGTGATTCTCCATTACTTTATGTATCAAAATCAAGCTTCTTACATCGCGATTCATCCTGGTTTGATTAGAATGACAAGGAAGCTGTCATATTCCCAAACAGGAAAACTGGGATCACCTGATTTGAAAGTGGGATAGCTTCTTCATCCTAACTCCTATGAGATTTATTCAACTTCCTAGTGATTCTCCATTACTTTATATATCAAAATCAAGCTTCTTACATCGTGATTCATCCTGGTTTGATTAGAATGACAAGGAAGCTGTCATATTCCCAAACAGGAAAACTGGGATCACCTGATTTGAAAGTGGGATAGCTTCTTCATCCTAACTCCTATGAGATTTATTCAACTTCCTAGTGATTCTCTATTATTTTATATATCAAAATCAAGCTTCTTACATCGCGATTCATCCGGGTTTGATTAGAATGACAAGAAAGCTGTCATATTCCCAAACAGGAAAACTGAGATCACCTGATTTGAAAGTGGGATAGCTTCTTCATCCTAACTCCTATGAGATTTATTCAACTTCCTAGTGATTCTCCATTACTTTATGTATCAAAATCAAGCTTCTTACATCGCGATTCATCCTGGTTTGATTAGAATGACAAGGAAGCTTTCATATTCCCAAACAGGAAAACTGGGATCACCTAATTTGAAAGTGGGATAGCTTCTTCATCCTAACTCCTATGAGATTTATTCAACTTCCTAGTGATTCTCCATTACTTTATGTATCAAAACAAAGCTTCTAACATCGCGATTCATCCTGGTTTGATTAGAATGACAAGGAAGCTGTCATATTCCCAAACAGGAAAACTGGGATCACATGATTTGAAAGTGAGATAGCTTCTTCATTCTAACTCCTATGAGATTTATTCAACTTCTTAGTGATTCTCCATTACTTTATATATCAAATCAAGCATCTTACATCGCGATTCATCCTGGTGAGATTAGAATGACAAGGAAGCCGTCATATTCCCAAACAGGAAAATTGGGATCACCTGATTTGAAAGTGGGTTAGCTTCTTCATCCTAACTCCTATGAGATTTATACAACTTCCTAATGGTTCTCCATTACTTTATATATCAAAATCAAGCTTCTTACATCGCGATTCATCCTGGTTTGATTAGAATGACAAGGAAGCTGTCATATTCCCAAACAGGAAAACTGGGATCACCTGATTTGAAAGTGGGATAGCTTCTTCATCCTAACTCCTATGAGATTTATTCAACTTCCTAGTGATTCTCCATTACTTTATGTATCAAAATCAAGCTTCTTACATCGCGATTCATCCTGGTTTGATTAGAATGACAAGGAAGCTGTCATATTCCCAAACAGGAAAACTGGGATCACCTGATTTGAAAGTGGGATAGCTTCTTCATCCTAACTCCTATGAGATTTATTCAACTTCCTAGTGATTCTCCATTACTTTATGTATCAAAATCAAGTTCTTACATCGCGATTCATCCTGGTTTGATTAGAATGATAAAGAAGCTGTCATATTCCCAAACAGGAAAACTGGGATCACCTGATTTGAAAGTGGGATAGCTTCTTCATCCTAACTCCTATGAGATTTATTCAACTCCTTAGTGATTCTCCATTACCTTATGTATTAAAATCAAGCTTCTTACATCGCGATTCATCCTGGTTTGATGAGAATGACAAGGAAGCTGTCATATTCCTAAACAGGAAAACTGGGATCACCTGATTTGAAAGTGGGATATCTTCTTCATCCTAAATCCTATGAGATTTTTTCAACTTCCTAGTGATTCTCCATTACTTTATGTATCAAAATCAAGCTTCTTACATCGCGATTCATCCTGGTTTGATTAGAATGACAAAGAAGCTGTCATATTCCCAAACAGGAAAACTGGGATCACCTGATTTGAAAGTGGGATAGCTTCTTCATCCTAACTCCTATGAGATTTATTCAACTTCCTAGTGATTCTCCATTACTTTATGTATCAAAATCAAGCTTCTTACATCGCGATTCATCCTGGTTTGATTAGAATGACAAGGAAGCTGTCATATTCCCAAACAGAAAACTGGGATCACCTGATTTGAAAGTGGGATAGCTTCTTCATCCTAACTCCTATGAGATTTATTTAACTTCCTAGTGATTCTCCATTACTTTATATATCAAAATCAAGCTTCTACATCGCGATTCATCCTGGTTTGATTAGAATGACAAGGAAGCTGTCATATTCCCAAACAGGAAAACTGGGATCACCTGATTTGAAAGTGGGATAGCTTCTTCATCCTAACTCCTATGAGATTTATTCAACTTCCTAGTGATTCTCATTACTTTATATATCAAAATCAAGCTTCTTACATCGCGATTCATCCTGGTTTGATTAGAATGACAGGAAGCTGTCATATTCCCAAACAGGAAAACTGGGATCACCTGATTTGAAAGTGGGATAGCTTCTTCATCCTAACTCCTATGAGATTTATTCAACTTCCTAGTGATTCTCCATTACTTTATGTATCAAAATCAAGCTTCTTACATCGCGATTCATCCTGGTTGATTAGAATGACAAAGAAGCTGTCATATTCCCAAACAGGAAAACTGGGATCACCTGATTTGAAAATGGGATAGCTTCTTCATCCTAACTCCTATGAGAATTATTCAACTTCCTAGTGATTCTCCATTACTTTATATATCAAAATCAAGCC